>NC_047111.1:23440260-23598043 GCF_902500255.1 Thalassophryne amazonica | reverse complement strand
GCGCTCCCAGGCGCCGTCGTCAGCCTGTTTCAAGCTGAAAACCTCCACATTTCAGGCTCTATTGATCCAGGACGTCGTGAGAGAACAGAGAAATTTCAGAAGAAGTCGGTTTCAGCATTTTATCCGGATATTCCACTGTTAAAGGAGATTTTTTTAATGAAAGACGTGCGGACGGATTGTCGCCTGGAAAAACACCTCTGTTGGAAGCCTTAAGGACAAGTTGGAACATGCCCAGCTGTTAAACAATTTCTCAGATACTCACTCCACTGAAAGCCATCAAAAGCCGCCTGGATTTTACAAATGGTTATCAACACGGAGGTGTTTTTCCTTACTCTTCTATTTAACGCTTCCTTTTTAGATATACCTTAGTATACTAGCATAGTTCCACCTTAGAAATGGAATATAATATATAATATATACCTTAGTGAAGTTTCCTATATTAGATTTTTCACAGTTATATACAACACTTATTAGCATTTTTAACAGGCTGCATTTATGACTAACTGCCACAGGTGCACAAAACCTTCTCACAGATGCTGCTTTTACCGTGACCGCATCAAAATGAACAGTTATCACTTAAAAACGAGTCATCATAACACATCACACTTGTGTAAACTTTGGAATTAATCTGTGCCTCAGCACACGCTGGGACGCTTCTAGTAACTACGTCAGCTGTCGGAAACACCCAAGTACTCAGAGTACTTTGTTTTCGGAAGTCTCCTTACATGTTTGCTGCCAATGCCATATACTTTAAAAAACTGGTCACGGAAGTCATCGGATGGTCACTAACAGCCTAAATCGAAATTGTTTTGATTTCAGTGCGACATGCCCTTTAAATGTGAAAGTCAGTACCACAATCACATCTTAACAGTTTCACTTCAACTCCATTGCAATGGTGCCCAATTACTTAAGAACCTGATTATATATATCTTTTAAATCAAAAAATTTTACTGAATGCTTGCAAAAACACACACACAGTAAGTGGTAAGAACTGAAACCTGAAATTAAAAGCAAAAAGCAAACCATCCATTTGAAATAATTTTTAAAGGTTTTAATTGATAATGACTGAAACTGCTGCAACCAGTCACCAGATCTCACCTTCATGGCGTATAGATGGCCTGCATCGTGACCGCTGTTCTTCCTGACTAAAAACACTTTTCCGTAAGCTACACCAAGAGAAAGAAAAACATGTTTACAGTTACTCAAATTTCCTCCTATAACAAGTGAAAATAAACAAACATTGTAACACCATTAAACCGAGCGGGGCTTGTGTGAAACATGAGTACGGGGAGAACAGATGCACATGCTGCACCCGGCCTGTGAAGGTGAAACACTTATCTTGCACACAACATCTTATCAGTTGTTATCTTGGCAGAAACACCTCGGTGCTCTCGCAGGTATTCAGTGTGGAACACATCTAATAATAGAGTTATCTACAAGATATGGTCCACGCCAAACTTTCAGGCACTTGGTCTCAGCAGATACATTACAAACAGTAAATATGTTTTATTCAGACAAATGAGGGCAGAAAATCCATCACGTCTGCTTGAATTACACTTCATACTGACAGTTCACTTAGTGATTTACCTCCAGTGCCCAAGACTTTAATCAGCTCAAAGTTCTCCATGCCGACCCTCTCCGTGTGGCCTGTGAGGTTCGCTAACATGAGACAAGAAAAATAACACGATTAAAATCCAAATTCAGACCACAGTTAACAGACACATTCCCTACAGGGGAAAGAAGAAATAAAGAATACAACAAAAATTACACAGAATGGAAAGACAAAGATGTGTGCCATCCGTATGAAGTTTGTATTCACAAAGGGGCACTACTGTAATGCATAGAAATATTCTTTGTTGTTTACCAGATCAGGTGAGAATCACCCACATTTAGCTCTGTACATCGAGCTATGACGTCATAAACATCAAACAGAATAAAATTTGGAGTTGAATTTTAATTGTGTTCATTAACTCAAGTGATACAGTTGTGGTTTGGTTGATGTACAATATTAAATATGTGACAAGTGAATATACATTCTGGAAAAAAATTACTCTAGAAAGTAAAAAATAAACTCAAAGGAGGAAGAGTTTGATTTAATGCTTTAAATGTCACTGCTGCAGAATGCATTATAAGGTTATAGATTATAGATCATTCTAAAATAATTTTTTTTAAATTTATTTATTTATTTTTTTAAGTGTTTCGATTTTGCGGTGTCCGACTTAGCATTCATTCAAAAATTCACAAGAAACACAGTATGGTACTCGATATTTACTGCAAAATATACACAAAGCAGGCCTATTACTCTGATTTGATCAACAAAAACAAGCATAACTCAAAGTTCTTGTTTGACATGGTGGCAACATTTATTCATGGACAACCACCTGTAAGTCACTCTCCTTTTACAGCACACGTTTTCTTGGATTACTTCGAGAAGAAAATAGATGACATCAGGTTAAACATATCCCAGCATGCCTTAACCAGCCACTACACCCTGCTATTGAGGTGGGTGCCATTATTGAGGTATTACCTAGATTTACAGAATTTGACAGTATCTCACTAGATGTGCTGATGAAACTTGTAATGTCTACAAAAAACACAACCTGCTTTTTTGAGCCTATACCAACAAAGCACTCTTGGGCCGACTGTGCTGGAAATAATTAATCTCTCATTAACTTGTGGATCTGTTCCTAAATGTTTCATATCTGCAGTGATTAAATCATTATTTAAGAAATCTATTCTCAACCCTAGTATATTGAAAAACTATCGGCAGATATCAAATTATCATTTTGCTCTATAATTCTGGAAAAAGTGGTTTCATGGCAGCTCGTGGACTATCTTACTGAGAATAATCTCTTTGAACCACTGCGGTCTGCTTTTAGAAAATATCATTCCACAGAGACGGCTCTCACTAAAGTGGTGAATGATCCTCTGCTTGCAATGGATTCGGACACCACTACGGTTCTGGTGCTGGTAGATGTCAGTGCTGCGTTTGATACCGTGGATCATCATATTCTACTTGATAGGCTGGAAAATAATTTTGGGATTACTGGGAGTGCCCTTGCATGGTTGACGTCATACTTGACCAGTCATTTTCACTGTGTTTTGTACAATAACAATACACAGGGATGAGATTGGCAAATTCGATTTTCAGAGGAAAATAAGCCAGGGTCCAGGGGCCGCAGGCCCCAGCGGCTCCAGGGTGGAGCCAAAGCATTTTTGCTGTTTTAAAACATGCAAATTGCACTAAAATGATATTAAAAACTACTATAAATGTCAGGTGTTCATATCTATAATTCAAACTGTAAACCGTTACTAAGACCATCTACTGTACATGTGTATTTTTGTGACCAAAATATTTTTTCATAACTAGATTTACTTGATTTTCAGCATTCTCCACTTTCAGCATGACACACTTGTCAACAAACATACATGTAAGGAAAAGGACAAACGCATATATAACCTTTGCGCTGATTGGTCATAAGCTTTGTAATAACCAATGAAAACGTGCGTAAGTAATAGCTTCGACTGCGCTTCGATACTGTCTCGGTTTTTATGATTTGTTGGAGGGAAAACTACCGAATATTGGAAGTTGAAAGACTACACAGTTACCTCCCTTACACTACATGCTCATTGTGCACCTACTTCATACTGGTCACTGATCAGCACAGCGTTACTTCCGCGTTCGGCTGACTGACGGACTGATCGAACTTGCTGCGTCGGCGATAACAAACAAAGACCACTCAGTGTTCTAAATAGACGACAATTTTATTAAACAAAGGTACTCCTGGCATTAATTTTTTTTTTTGCATTCTTACCCCCCCTAAAATTTTCTCAACGGATTTAGACGTTTCACAAAATCAATCCCCGGGACTGTCAAATCTGGAAAAATCTCATCCCTGAATACATCTAACCTTAGTGACATGAAATTTGGGGTTCCACAGGGTCTGTCTTAGGCCCCCTGCTTTTCTCCCTTTATATAGCACCCCTTGGGAACACACTGTAGCATTTTGGGATTACCTTTCATTGCTATGCTAATGATACTCAGTTATACATGCCGATAACTGCTGGTAATCTCATCCACATAAAATCCTTATAAGATTGCCTTGCATCAGCGAAAAGCTGGATGTCTAGCAAGTTCCTACTTTTAAAATCTGACAAGACAAATGATGGTTCTTGGTCCAGTGAGACATCGGCATTGAGTTTTCCTTACCACTGCTGCCTGTGTGCTTGCTCTAGGGGTTGTAAGGTCAAACCTTACTTGTGTGAAGCACCTTCAGACAGCTTTGTTGTGATTTGGTGCTATATAAATGAAATAAATTGAATTGAATTTTAAATTCAATCATAATTCATCAAATTTAAATCAAGAAAGCATAATTGAGTGTGATACATTTATTGTTTCACAATAATCAAGTAAAAAAGACAATCTGACTTGCTTCATTTTGCATACAAATGGAAAATGTTTAACATATTAATAAATGATTAATTATTTATTACTATTATTATTAATGAATAAAAAATAAGTTACTGCAGGCCAAAGGCTACAATGTTTGTTTCAAAATCATGTGGGTTTTATCACTTTCGTAAGAGCACCCACTTCCTGAGCAGAAGCTCATCTGATGTCACACAAATTTACACTGAAACCTCATTTTGTGCATTTTAAAGAGGTCATATTCTGTTGTGCATTTTCAGCAAACTAATAAAGGTCAGCACGTGTCTTAATAACAAATATGAGCTCTTTGTTGCACTTTATTTGTTTTGTTATTGTTATTATGGCCAAAGCAGTTGGCCATTACCATGAATCAATGCAGTCAACAAAATAAACTCATAGAATAAATACCACTCATTAAAAGTACATTACAACAAGCACAAAAATCCAAAATTAAAGCACTGATAATATAGAAAACAGGTGCGACTTATACTACAGTGCAAATATACTATGAAAAATGTGGTGTTGTGTAGGTGCTACCTTTCAGGCTTTTATAAATATTGATTTTTTTTTTCCTATAAACAGTTATTTAGACTACAGATTACAAAAATTATAATATAAAATTAGCACGATAAAAGTACTATAAAACTAAAATAAAATATCTGCATAGTAAACAAACGGTGAAGGAGTAATATAAAGCTATTATAAGAATGTAATATACTTATTTCCATAGTGTGTACCTTATGGTACTGTCAAAACAATAATTTTGATTCATTAATTACACTGGTCATGATTTTTCTTGCATGGAGTTTTTCCAATGGACTTTGGGTAATTTGGGGGAACTGATTCTGAATCTGGTGTTAGTTTTTGAAAATTACATCACATTTTTGAGATATGAAAACATATTTCTTGTATCAAGCACTGAAGCAAAAGCTGCAGTCTTGCAGACCTTTTTGGCGCCATGAATGGCATTACGGCTCTTGTTCACATTTCATGAACCTAGTTTAAAAACTATGCTTTGGAAGCTGCTTTTGTGCAGGATTAGTGGTGTCAAACTCGTGAGTGAATGAGCAACTTTTACATAATCCATCAATATGGAACATACAGATTGCAAGAAAATGTGATGTGATAGAGAGAATCTGAGCTCAGATTCAGAACCCCAAAATTACCCAAATCAGTTCTCAAAGTCCATGCAAGAAGGGTTTTTTAAACCAGTGTTATCAAGCCCGTAAGACAAAAAAGAAACAAAAAAGTCTATTAATCTCCTCAATGCCAGGCCAGAATGATATATTTTCTAATAGCATCAAGGCAAAAAACAAGCAAATACCAATTCTTCTGAAAATCAATAATGCTTTCAACGTGTCAGCAGAAAGGTGGGGAATAAAGATCTCCATTCATTTTTTTTCTTCTTCTGTAGCTCTACTGTACACATCGTCAAACATCTATTAATTACTTTTTGTAGAAACAACATGGAATAATCTCAAACGCTTGTTCAGCCATAAACATTTGTCAGTCACAGACGTCTGAAACATCCCCCTGCCCAATTTAAAAGTCAAATTACATAAATAACTAAAACTAGTGATTTGAAGTGATACTGTTTCCTAGCTTGATCCAAAAATATGGCTTCAAATCGCTAGTAGTTGCCACTCTCAGTATGTAGTGACTGTAAGGTAGAACACAGAATGACGTGTCCTGTCTCTGACATCATTTTCGTGATACCAACCATGATTTTCTCGCCCCTCACTGGTAGAAGTTCTGACCGAATTAGACATGCATGAATCTTATTATATGGCAACCAAAACAAAACAAAAAAAAACAGGTGTTTTTTTTTCTAGTTTGTTAAAGAAACTAAACAACTCACAACTTAATACTTTCACAAACCAAAATTACATATACACAGTGACACATTAGTGGAACTGTGTGTCCTTAAAAAGAAGACACGAAGTTTCAGCAACAATTTGCCACTGAAGCCTGCATTTTGTTTGTTTGGGGTAGGGGGGATACCAGCAACTGTTGATGCGACAAACGTTGCACCATGCCAAGTCCGTAACTATACTGTTAACCAACTGTAACTGTTGTCATGAGTCTCTTACTGGCTTTCCTCACTAGTCTGGGTGCACAATTAACCAGTTTTTGAGAACTGCCAGCTTCAAACATATTTCCCAAACAGTGCCTAACTGTTTATATCTCTTATAGATGGTTGAAAATTAACTCTAAGACATATTCGGTGACTTGGAAAGTTTTGTGCACCTGTCACTGCACGTCTTTTGGCTGCTCCTGTTCATTCAGGGTTAGCATACAGTGGATCCAGTATGGATGTGCATCCTGATTTGGCACAGGTTTTACACCAGATGCTCTTCCTGACACACCTCCAGGTCTACACTGGGCAAAAAAGGTGCATGAAATTAAAAGTTCATTACATGCATGCAGTGAACACCAGGACACTGTCCATTTATTTAACAAATCCAGGGTGCCCTGACCTGAGATGATACCCAACATCTTGTGTCTAAGTGTACTTTCAGAGGCATCACATAACACACTTATCGCATCCCAAATGAGAGGCAATCTGATGCAATGACCAGTGAGTATCTGTGGACAAAGACAGTTTTCCAGCATTCCCCAAGTGTCACCAGCCTTTTTAACACAGAACATTAGTACCTTCCCTATTTGCGGGTCCTCTTTCATTTCTTCACCTGGAAACTATGTTTCAATTTGACTGGAAGTTAATAACTGGCAAACTTATCAGGCAGAGTACAATTCAGATTCAACTCCAAAAATTCTTGTTTGGGTGTCTCCATTAATCATGATCCTTGACTTTCTGAAGAGGTTTCGCATGAAGTATCAAGCATCAAATGACATTTGCAAACGTAGCAGAGGTGGGGGTCACTGGTCTTCTCAAAATAACCCAAGATCGCCTTAACGTCCTAAGACAACAGGCAGCCCCATATTTCAGCAGTGATACAGACTTCTCAAGCAGCGTGGTAGTCAAGTGGTCAGTGCACTTGCCTCCAAAACAGAAGGTTCCTGGTTCAAGACTGATTTCTGTGGAGGTGCATAAGGTTAGTCATCCAGCATAAAACCTTTGCCAAACCAAAATGCAGATCCATTCTGGACTTACTGTGGCAACCCCAAACAAAAAGGGAGGAGCTGAAATAACTTTTACATGTACAAAATCATGTTGCCTGCTGTGGGATTCAAACCCACCTTCTCCAATCTTAACCACTGGATCATGCATCAATGGCAAATTTGGGGGGGGGGGGGGGGTGCTTCAATGTTTTTTTTTTAAATACAATAATGGGTAAAGGCAGGCTAGAACCCTTCTTAATATGTGTAAAAGAAAACTTGCTATGCACATGATTTACTGTACATTCATCAAAGCCCAAGAACTGCCCGTATTTTTAATTTCATTGGAACAGTCAGTTATATACTTTAGATTACATTAAGAAATATTGCTTTATTTGAATTTATTTCTGAACATATTTTAAGTTCTGTTAATTCTAAACAGACTGCATTTATATAGCTCTTTTCTATCTGCATCACATGCTCAAAGCGCTTTAAAATTATGCCTCACATTCACCCATTCACACAGACACACCCACACACCGATGCCAGGGTGCTGCCATGCACGGCGCGCACTACACACCGGGAGCAACTTGAGGATTAAGGACCTTGACCAAGAGCCCTTAGTATTTTCCAGTCAGGCTCGGGAGTCAGGAAATCGAGCCTGAACCGAGGATCCTCCGGTCTCAAGCCCAACGCTTAACCACTAGACCATCACCTCTCAATTCTAACCAGGACTGTACACTGCTGGGAGTAGAAAGAACACAGAAGCTCTGTTCTTTACCCATATAAATCAGAATGCAACACTTCAAGAGGATACTCAGCTATTAGTGCAGACAGAAGACAGAAATGTTGGTTGGTATGAAGGAGTGAAAAAACAAAGTCTTGTTCTCACCAACGGAGAATCGAACCCTGGTCTCCCGCGTGACAGGCAGGGATATTTTCCACTATACTAATAAGGAATTAACAATAAGTATGGAGTGACAGAACATCAGTTACAGCAGCTGGCATAAGAATAGTCCCTAAATTTATCTTTACGGCTGCCATCTCTGTAACCACTTCGTTTTTCTTATAGCAAGAGAATATATCTGTGTAGTTGAAGTTGGGGGGGGGGGGGGGGGGGGGCGGCGCACAGCCCACAATATCGTACATGTCCCGAATGTGGCTGTAGAGCCCGACCGATATGGATTTTTTTTGAGGCCGATGCCGATAACGATATTTGGATGAAAAAAAAATGCAGATAATCGATAAATCGGCTGATTTGCCGATAGCCGATAAATCAGACGATATATTTTTTTTTTTTTAATGAATAAAATGTTCTTTTTTGGACCCTTAACAAAAAAGGTATGAGCTAAAAGCTGAAGCTTTGTCCTCATATTAATTAACTTTATAACAGAGAAGACTTTTCAAGTTCAAAAAATGCAAAAAATACAACTGGAGCAGTTAGGGAGCTATTCAAACGGGCCATCTAGTAAGACATCACTCCTGAAAATGATCTTTGCCATATCACGTAAGGTAAATCTGCCCTACGATTGGATTTTGGAAAACCATGTGACGGAGAACCAATTCCAACTGGACACTCACACTGTGCACATCATCACACATCTTCTATGAGGAGTAGCCAAGAAGGCCGACAGTGGATCCGCGGAGTTAACTTTTCAGCAAAAAAAAAAAGTTTCTATCTCATATCATTAAAAAGTTATTTACAATTGAGTAAAGCTTGGTCCCAGAGGGTTAATGGCGAACGGCAGTAATTCCCAGAACCCTTCCGGATGACCAGTGAATCTGAATGTTTCAACCTCTTAGCAGTAAACGAAAGTTTTTCATGCTAGAAATAAGGTCTACACCACGTGGGCTTAATAAAAAGCGTGACCGATGCAATGAAGCACATTTGACACATTACTACATAAACTGAGTTAATCAAACTGAGTTTAACTGAAACGGGAGAAATGTGGGGTGAATGTAATCGTAAAGTTATTACAAACAACATCCTTATAAACTTACTTGTATGCTTTTGTCAGCTGATCAGTGCAGTGTGATGGCGAACTACGGGGGCTGGTGGTGAACACATTTAACCAGGGGTGTAAGCAGCTCTCAGTTGAATGGAGTCAGAGCTCCATCTACTGGACAAACAGTGGAAGGACATTTTGCATTGCCGACACAAACATTATTTCAGTTCTATCAGCAAAATTTCGGCCGATAGTGAGTACTTTGAAAAGGGCTTATATCTGCCGATAATATCGGCCGGGCTCTAGTGGCTTGTGTATGACTTACAGTCATACAAGTCCCTTAGGCTGCTTCCTTGTTTGCACTCGGACACCACAGTAAATCTGAGCTGGATCTGCATGTTGAATTGGCACAAATTTTATGCCAAATGCCCTTCCTGATGCAACCTCACGTTACATGAAGAAAATTGGCAGTGGTGGGATTTGAACCAGGAACCTTCTGCAATGAAACCAAGTGCACTATAACCACTTAGCTGACAAAATAAAAAGGGCTATAATATTAACACTAAATTATGTTGGTAAAGTGGTTACACATAATGCAATATAAAACTTGCAAATGCAAAAACTGCAGCTTGCCAAGCCAATTGTTGAACTTTTCAACTGAACTTCAGTTTTGTTTTATTTTGTCTTTTGTTCTACATCTGTATGAAAAATGCAAAGTACTGTAACTTTAAAACTGTGACAACCAAGGGTCAAAGAGGTGCGTACCTTTGACCCAAATGAGCAGTGCAATTTTGACGATGCATCAGGACATAAAAGACAGGCTAAACACGACAGATTATCAATATATAATTCACCCAACATAACCCCTTTAAAACAATGCTGTCCAGAGCCACGTCATAAATTGACTCCGTACTGCACAACACTAACCTACACTGTCAGAATAGTGTTGGAAAAAAAGAAGAAGCGGTCTTGGCCTTGCAATAATCAAAATAGTTTTATTCTTGAAGGTGTGTGAAGATAAATCCTACTCACCATTCGTGATGTGATGTTTGACGGTGCAGGCGCTCTCGTTGCTTTTTGAATCGGAGTCATCGCTACTATCAGATGCGTCCCCAGACATAATTCACCAAAGCACACTGTACAGACTTTACACAACTAGATCGTAAAGTATTTGGGTATTTGTTCGCCAGCCAGCGGTAATTTTATTGTGGTTGCATTATGAAGTTTACCGGAATGATCGCAAGCATGCGTTTTTCAGACAATACTGGGTTAGTCATCGTGATATTTATCATTTAGGTTCTGTGATTTGCCCGAATCAAGCAGAAAATACGTAGTTATACAGGAAATATTTTCTCAACAGCGGCTCACCAATAACTAGTTTTATGTGTTGTCTTATGACACGTATTGACGTTTAACTGAATGTGCATCAATTAAGTTTAAATAGCCACCGTTAGCATTAGCAGTTCATCTGACCACCGGCATTTACCTAACATTAGCCAGTAATAAATGTAACGTTACATTTGTGTTATTACCCAGGGCGTACGCATTTACAGTGCTGCTTATTTAACAGAACTTATTTTTTCACTGGTATGCTAACAGTTAGCTAATGCTGCCCGTCAAACTTTGGATGTAAGCTAAAGCTAATGTGTTAACTAGCTTCCTCTAGTATCAGCTACCTTACGCAATAATAGACAATGCTAGTGAGTGCAGTTCCTTATCTTCCTTTGTCGCCACTGAAATTAAGTTAATCACTTGCTCATGACGAACAAATTATCTGCGCCTTACTTAAAATATTACCAGATGCTGCTAACTGCTAGCACCTGGGCGACGGTCAATCACGTGAGCAACTAGAAAGGGGCGGGGCCAGTTGACAGGTCGCGCCAGGATAACATGAAAATTTAAAAGATTAATGAAGACGCTTGGGGTTTGAGAGGAGAATCACCAACATTTTTCATAGAATAATATACCTCACAAACATTAAGAGATGCAAGTTGTTTTTTTTCCCCTCTTTTTATTCCTCCACTTTCCCAATAGAAAAGAATAGAATGCCCTTTATTGTCGTTATATACAATGTACAAGATTGGAGAGAGCTGCTTTTTCCGTGCAGACAAAATGAAAAAAATTATAAATAGCTATAAGTATAAAGTCCTACAGGACAGTGCAATGAAAATCTCTGGGCAAATGTAAGAAAGAATATGAGATGTATTTATTACACAGGATGAATAAATATTAAAGGTAGTGTGTAAAGCAGAGCAGCAGTGAGTGATACATACATTGCACCTTATATGATGGCTCTCTCAGCAAGCAGCTGTTTTTTAGTGTTTGTCCTTGCTTCGATGCACCTGTAACTCCTGCCAGAGGACAACAGGTCAAAGCTGGGAGCCGGGTTGTGTAGATGTTCGTCAGGGAGGGGAGAGAGCAGCCAACAATCCCCTGTGCTGCTTTGACTGTCCTCTGAAGCCTCGGTCTGTCTGCCTTCGTGCAGCTTCCGTACCATGTGGAAACAAGGAATTTCTTTTCCCTCAAAAGGTGTTCCACAGGATTTCGTGCTTGGTCCTCTCCACTTTGAGCCCACGCTTTAGAATTGTGACAAACTTAGATCATTTTGATTTCAGTGTAGAAAATCTACGTCTAGTAACGATCCAAAGATGGCTGGTTTAATGTGAGAATGTCAGTGCACACCAACACACGGTCCTTGACAGATCCTTAGCCTGGAAATCCCAGACGATAGGGGTCTGACGACCTGTTGCAGACAGTCATTGGGTTACAAGCCATCACATCCTCTGGCATTGAGGACTTGTTTCACCAGGACTCCATTAGCAGTTTCATGTTCAGGGCTCTTGTTGGGTCCTCATAGCTATCGTAGCAGGCACGGGCCACACACGGCCTCCACCGTATTTCATCCAAATAAGTGATGCCCTACTTGAGCCATTACCCTGGTGTCACAATATGGATTAAGGGCTGGAGCTTGAGACCCAATTCGTTTTTGAGAAGTACATGTGGAATAAGTATTTTTCTGCCTTCATTAAAGTTTAGATATTTTTTTTTTTTTTTAAGTAAAACATTTTCAGATTGTGTCAAGTGCGCTACGGAGAGTATTTTATTATTACCACAATCAGATGAATCAGTCGATCTAGATGCCTTCAGACTGATTTTGGAGGAAGTGACAGCCTGTATTAAGCAAATCAGTTATGCAATCAGTCAAAACCTCCTACTTGACCTCAGAGATACAATACAGATAACACATTTAAGTTCATTATCATTTAAGGCAATGGCCAACAACCTGCCATTATTTGAGGTACTGATAAAGAAATTTGTAGCATACCATCTCTTGCAGTAGTACCTATACCAAGCACCTGAAGAAACAAATTAACAGAGAACTTACATACTTTAAACAACACAAGAAATAAGAATACAAGCCCCTAGATATGCATGTGTAAGGAATTATGAGAGAGTGTCTAGTTGGAAAACCCAATTTTGCTGTTACTTGGTAACTAAATTACTCCCCCCCCCCCATATACTATTTTGCATGTCTTACTTTTAATGTTCATTTACAGTCTAGCACAAACTTTTGACACCTCATGCAACAAGCCTACACATTTATGATAGTTTTAAATTCAGTAGATCTGAACAAAAGAGCACCCAAGAACCTTCAGTTAATGTATTTCTCACAGTACACCTGACTCATGTTAGTACATTTCACGCCGTGGGACAGTTTCCTTTACATCATGGAGAATACCACATTCGGCACATGTCACTTTTATTTGTACAATTTATGATTATATGGGTCTTTAATAATAATAATAAAAATCCAGCCCCTATTTACTGCAGTAATGTGTTCCAGAGTACAGAGAATGAGAATACCTGGAGCGCTGAGCTGCACATCATGGAAGGTTGAAGCGCTGCAGCGGAAAATGCATGCTCTGCGCTCGTAATCACTGTTGATTCTCTGGCCGACTTCTCCGCTGTTATTTACATTTAAGACGTGAAAACTTGTGCTTAGGTCAATTCAGATATGTAGATTCAATTTCTGAAGTCAGATTTATTATAACTGTTGATCATTTCTCCCTATAAGGCTGCGAATGGAGCATAAAGTGGAGCTCCTGTCAATAGAAAACTTATGTCATCAGTCAACTCTCTGGCTGATTCCTCTTTTTCCTCTGTGCTTTGACAGCGTGGGATTAGAATGAAATCATCCCACGCTGGACCACAGCCCCCAGCCGATCGCGGCCACCGCCCGCCGAGTAAGGCCAACCATGTGGAGCACGTGGGTGCCGGAGCCCCTACTCAAGCACCCGACCACCGAGATCCCCGAACTGGCCAGCAACACTGCTCATGAGCTCCAGAGCCCTTGTTTGCATGACGGCTGTGCTCGAGTGTCGGGCTGCTGGGATCCTCGAGCTGGCCAGTGACGCTAATAGAGACAGGGGGAAGACTCGTATCATTCCCCGTCACCTGCAGCTGGCTGTCTGCAACAACGAGGAGCTCATAAGCAGCGTTGCCGGTCAGTTCGGGGCTCTTGGCAGTCGGGTGCTCGAGCACAGCCACAGGGTGGGCGGGGGCTCCGGCACACACGCAGAGCACGTGGGTGCCCTTCCTCGGTGGGTGGTGGGCACGGTTGGCTGGGGGCTGCGGCTCAGTGAGGGATCATTTCCTTCTAATCCTTCGCTGTCAAAGTGGGGGTGGGAAGGAGGAATCAGCCAGAGATTTGACTGATGACATGAGTTTTTTTATTGACAGTGCATGATACAGAGCCCCACTTTACGCTCCATTCGCAGCCGTACAGGGAGAAAGGATCAACAGTCATGATAACTCTGACTTCAGAAATCAAATTACGTATCTGAATTGACTTAAGCACAAGTTTTCATGTCTTAAATGTAAATAACGGCGGAGAAGTCGGCCAGAGAATCGACAGTGATTACAAGTGCAGAGCATGCATTTTCCACTGACAGCCCGAGACCCCTGCAGCACTTAAACCTTTCAAGATGGCGGGGCCGCAATCCGCTCAGGGCAGGCCTTTTGTACACCTCTGCCCTATCTAGTAAATCTGTGGGTGGTATTAACTCAAATGGCTGCTTCATTGGTCTTCAGGGAACTTACATGTCAACAAGTGCAATGCATCAGGAAGTTACATCACAAGCCCATTAAACAGAATAGTAACAAATGCATTCTAGAAAGGTAAATCCACCTTTTACCCATCACATTATTCCAAATGTGTTCAGATATTCAAGCGGGATGTCATTGTTACACTATAGACACCGGTAATACGGTTTTAACCTTTAGACAGAAGAAGACTGAAGGCAGTATCAAGTTTGAAATTTTCGAAACACGTGCTGTTGCCCTACAAAACGTGTGCACCTCATCACTAAACTTCGCACATCGAGACCAACACATCACGAACTGGCTTGGCATTTCCCGTCAAAATCTAGCGACTTTTCTGGCAGTTTTTTCCTCAAGCATCAACCTGGACATGGGTTGCAAAACAGTCTGAAACCAGTTTTGAGAACGGTTATATCGGCTTTGATGCAGACTGCTGCCAGAATCTTGTACTGTAGCTACTGCAACCAAGTTATATTGGAAGACGAGCATGACTGGTGTTTTGAAATGTAGACGTAAACCCTGAGGTTTGGAACAAGTTCAGAACGGATAAGCTGATGAGGCCATTTCTGACTCAAACAAACAAATTTTCCTCAAAAGGTTTTTTGCTTCAGAGTAAAACTGATGAGAAAACACTTCTTTGACACATACATGGAAATGTTTAAGTAGCTGAATCTCATTGAGGCAACAGTAACTTCTAACAAGGCAACCATTTAAATCATGTTCATGGTAAATGATCCAAGAGGTCAACTTTTTGACTTGTACACCAGTAAGTCAAATACATCACAACATAAGAGAACAATGACCAGTAGCGACCGTTTCACTTTGTAGTCTACAGCAAACCATCTTAATTTGGATTTTCTTTCCATTTGTGACAGGAATATGCGAACAGATTTAGGGTGGATTTCCTGATGAAACAATGCGTTCTGGTGCAATACACTGAACTTTATTTAATGACGTACTGATGTCACTAAACCCAAATGAATACTTTAAATGTATACTTTTTAAATCAGACATCTTGAGTCCTGACGTGTGTGGGGTTACTTTAAGATGTCATACACTAGATGATCTATCTGACGTAGAAGCAAACTGATAAAAAAAAAAGTCTCAGCGAGACTAACAGCAGTATAGGGGGAGTCCATCTGAAATCACCAGAGGCTTCCAGAATCCTGACTGACCACCTCTGACTTGCTTCATACTTTCACAAATGTTAATCCCAGTAAACATACAAATTTCAGCCTTTTATCTTTAATGGTTTTTGAGATATACTGGGGCATTAAAAAAAATTTTTGAACAGTTTTGGTCCTCTGCATTTCCACATTGAGGCACATCAGATCTTTCAAATTTTGGTATTTACTTTAGCATTTTTTAGTACCATTTTGGTGACTAAGTATTTCCCTGAAAAGTAAAATTGTGATATATAAAGCATTAAAAATGGGGACCTTTTCACACATATATTTCAAATGAATATTGCTCTTGTATAAGGACTACCATAAAATCCCCTATATTAATATATGTACAAAACATGAAGCTTGTTTCTTGAACCAAACTCTATAAAGGTATCAAATATGCCATGTTTCAGCACAAACAGAAATGTAAAATACAGAAGCACAGCACTTAAAGTGTAATCACTAAACTATCAGAGCGCTTATACATTTGTATTTTGTCTAAATAGTCAGCAAGATTTACCAGACCCAGTTTTACAATTTAAATAAGCTACACTGTCAATAAAGAAAAATGCCAAAGTAATACTGTCGATTTGAAGAGTTTGAACATTGTATTTATATGCTTTTCAACATCAGATGGACATTCATGTTCCTTCACAGGGTACGTACAAGATGGACCCAACAAATAGCTTCAATCATGAGCCAACTGTAAATCTTAAGAGGGACCACGAGGATGCATGAATGAATCTGATACAATTGCAATCTCTGATACAATTTCATAATTGTATTTTAAGTACAGTCTCTCTGTATTTTATATTTCTGTTTGTGGTGAAACAATGTATTTGTGCGTAGAGATGCGCTTTCCAGTGGTATAATTATTTTTATGGTAGAGCTCATTATACATGAGAATTATGCATTTAAATATAGGTGCAAAATTATTCTTTTCCCCATTTTTAATGCCTTGTCAATCAGAAAATTGTATCTGTTCATAAAAAACAGGAATAAATATAAAAATTTGAAAGCTGATGTGCTTCAATGTGGAATTTTTTTCGTTTTCAGTAATCTAAAAACTGATGAATATGCAAATATGGATCTTCTTTTATAGTAAAGGCAATTTCATGCATCGAGCATGAATAGTTCAAAAGTAATGACATAGACCTTTGCATCGTTTTTTTTTTTCCTGTACCACTCATTTTTGCAGTCAAATCAGTGTCATTCCCCATTTTTAAAGCCCAAATATCTCAAAAGCCAGCAAAGATACAAGGCTGAAATTTCATATGTTTAATGTGAAGGATAACCGTTTGTGAAATTATGAAATCTGACACGGTCAATTGGGAATATTTTCTGAAATTTGGTGACTTGAGATGGATTTACCCTTAATTTTATTTTTTAACTTGAAGGCAAGAAAAAGGGGGATGAAAAGTATTGAAGAAACATGCATTTGTTTTTCTGCTGCAGTTTGTAGTTTCTTCAGACAATTCCTTTCATCAACGAATGGCTATCAGCCCGACATCGATGAGTTTCTGAATCTTCTGAGCGATAACTGGATTTTTTAGGTGACTGTGTCAAAGAGAAAGAAAGAAATGGTCTTTAATACCTTTTTCAATGGTGCTTTGCCAGTTTGTAAACCATGACTGAATGCAGAGGCACAGAAAGTGATGGCAAACTTACTCGCTGAGAGCCTGAGGATCTTTTTGCATCTGCTCAAGAATCAGGCGCATGGCTGGGTCAGACATTATCTGCTGCACCTCAGGATCGGCCATGGCTCTCTTCTTCACCTCCTCAGGGCTGTCGTTCCTCATGGCCTGGCTGATCATGCACCGCTGCAGACCTTCTGTGGCTTCCTGAATGTGGAAAAGGAAGATTGCCAGCAAATACAACAGACTACATCAACAGCATCAACACTGCAAGTTACTGCTAAGAATTAGGGCTGAACGATTTTGGAAAATAATCTAATTGCGATTTTTCTCCTCAATATTGCGATTTAATATGCGATTATTTTTCCCCTTCTTGTGCATTAAAAAAAAAAAACCCACAGACGCACATACAATAGAATTAATGAATCCGTTTCATAATAAACAAATTTTTTTTTGTTTAAGTGCAAACAACACAATGCAATACAACAACAATGCAAACAAACTGACTTTACTTGTTCAACTTTAGTTTTATGTAAGCCTATGTAGGCCTACTCTTTTTAAACACTGAACTTTAAACACTGAACCTTATAGATTTATAACAATCTATAAATAAATACAATTACAGGTATAAAACAAATAAAGCTTACTGATCTCAACGTGGTGTTGCCTCGTGAGGTAGCGATTGTAGCAAGGCAGGTTCTGCACAATACCTGATGCTGCGCTGCATCTTCATTTTTAAAGCTAAATAATTCCACACAACTGACGTGCTGCCCCTCTTTGGTACCAAACTTTGAGCTGTGTCCGCTTCTGTCGAGCCTGAAGCCATTGTACAACAGGTTAGCGCAGTGCTACTGCTAACTACGCGTTGTGGCTGCTTTCTTTGCTCGGCTTGCACTCAAATCTCGTGCGTTACGAGATCACGTTTCAAGTCGCGTCCTTTGCGATTAGGAAATCTCATTCTATGATATCACGATATTATCGTAAATGCGATTAATCGTTCAGCCCTACTAAGAATTAGCAGTAATTAGCTAAGAAACAGAGCTCTACAATGTAATGGAAAGCAGGGGATGGATACAAGAAACTTTCATTCATTTCCTGAACCTGCTTTTTCCTGTTTAGGGTAATGAGGAGTTGGGATCTGCAGTGGATTTATCCCAGCAGTCACTGCGTAAAAGGTGGTGTACATCCTGGACAGACTGCCAGTCTGTCAATATGTGTCGGCCCTATAGACAAATTCTGAGACTCAAACTCACTCACATCTACAGCCAATTTCAGAGTTTACAATCAACAGAACCTGTATGCTTTTGGAAGTGTGAGAAAACAGAGCACAGAGGGAACACACGCAAACCCCGCACAGAAAGGCACAGGTCGGACTCAGACCCAGGACCTTCTCACTGTGAGACAACAGCGGTAACCACAAAGTCAATGGTTCTCAACCCAGTATTTAAGTGCTACCTAACCTGCACAGTTTCCATCCCTCCCTGCTCTGCCATAAGCTGATTACTGCAGTCAATCAAATAGTGACAGAGACCTAACATACAGCAATCAAATAGCAACTGCATCTAAACTACACAATTAAAAGAAATATTGAAAGTGTGAACAGCTGTAACTCTACGTAATTGTCCTTGAAAGATGAGAAAACAAAAACATCGTTCTGAATCTTGTGATGCAGCCTCTTCATTAAAGTCCAAGAAGCTTAAGGACACTTTACACATCCATCAAGGAAAGCACATCCACTGGCCTTAAGGGGACAGGTGGACTTTAACAACTCAAGAGAAACTTAAAAATACGATGTCTTACTGTTCACCCGACTGACCCTGTTGCTTTAGAATGGAAAAATCTAGGATACATAATAGGGTACCACACCATTCTGCTTTAAAGTGAAGTTTCTTGGACAAGAGCTGAAGCAACTTGAGTTAATTAAGAAAACAAGCCAAGCTGCTTTAGAACCATCAGAGAAGAGGTTTTATGTCTGACTGAGGACCATAAACTGTTGCAGCTCTGCACTTCAGCTACTGCTATAATGTACATCTTTAAATTTTAGCACTTGTGTCAAACACTACACAAATCAAAGTATTTGAAGGTACCAGCAATATTTTACATTCTTATCTAATAGCTCAAACTCCAGCAATACCTTTGAGGTTGAGTCGAGCTCCAGAGCCTTCTGGTAAGCATCCATAGCTTTAGAATATTCTTTCATGGCTTCCAGTGCTGCTCCTTTACGTGTGTAGCCTTTTACTGCAGACAAAATATTCAGAGTTTCTGTAAAATATACTGAAACAAACTGCTGTATTTTTCCTACCAGTAAAATCAAAATTCTAGGGTAACTGACAAATTATTAGACCAGTAGTCCTACTTACTGAAGGTGGGCTCAAGTTTGATGCAGTCCTCACAATCCTGAGGAAGAAAAAGAAAACAGCTTGACAAGTTCAATGTATTAAAAAAAAGGTTAATTAGAAGAAAAAATATATATTAATGAGTACAGTAGTTTGGTGGTAACACATATACCTTTAAAGCTAGCTGAAACTCCAGCAGCTTTGTGTAACAGGCGGCTCTGTTACTGAACAGCTTCGCATCATTTGGGTTTCTCTTAATGGCCTCTGTGTAATGTTTCATGGCTACGGGATAGTCTCCTGTTGGAAGGTCATCTTGAGTTACGCAAGTTCAATGCCCCGATATGTCATTTGTAAAGAACAAGAATGAACACAGACCTTTCTGGAAGGCCTCATTCCCCTTGTTTTTCTCTTCCAAAGCCAACTCTGGGTTGATGTACGCTTGTTTCTCCTGTTCTTTCAGGATTTTCTCTGCCTGCAGAACACACAGCAGTCAGGTGTGGATAATGAAGCTTTTTACAATTTGCCTCTGTGCACAACCACAATGAAACTAAAATAAAACTCAACTTTCAGCTTTAGTTCAGAAATATCAACCTGACCATTTAGAAATTAAGACATTTTTACAGACAAGCCCTACATATTTAGACACCATAAGTAATTGGACAAACTAAATAGAAGGACCACTGTTTACAGAAATTATTGCTTTTACAGCCAGTTTTGTTTAAACAAGTCAGTGGGTGAATTCTTGAATACATCCATACCACTGAATACTCCTTGGACCTTCTTTACGTCAATCACGAAGAAATTAACAGGATGGTAAAACTGTCTGGAGCAGGCAGTTCTCAAAAACTAAGTGAGCATGCAAGAATATCCACTTGGGGTCATGGATGGCAACCACTCAGGCAGACAACCAGTTCAACCCCACCTTTAAAAAGGGACCATTTATCTGCCGCAGTTTGGTGAAATATGGACATCTACTTCACTTTCTCCAGCTGCTGGGATCCTCAACACTGAGTCACCCGTGTGCTGGAGCATACGCAGCGTGTCGTTCCACATGGTGGAGTTGTCTAGGCGACGCTGCCTCAAAATGCCCGTAATATTCCTCAGAGTCCCCACAACTAACTGTCTTTTTGATACAAAGTCATTGCAGCTGTACTCAATGATCCTCTGAAGAGACCTCGTGCCAAAGACAAACCTTTGTTGCCTTTGGTCACTGAATAACATCCACGTCTCAAACTATACAGTAAAGCAGGAAGCACAAAGACCCTAAAGACCTGGATCTTAGTTTTCCTGCAAAGATATCGGCATGACTAGACACCACTATCCACCAACGCTTACATGGAACATAATGAGTTAATCAACAGAATGACTTGAGAATCTACACAGAAATGTCTCATATAAACTATAATCAAAACACAATGCTTGAATGTGATCACAACAAAATTCACAATGGCAAGGACTGTATAATCCAGTAATAATCCGTTAGATAGGAATATATTGGCGGCCAGACAAGTTTGAGTGGTGCCACTCAACTGCAATATAGTGGCCGTTGATGAAGTCACTCAAGTCAAAAGGAACTGTTTGCTGTGCAAGTCAAAACTACACAAATGCAATAAGCAAGAGATTCATGCATGTATACTACATGTGTGGATTCAATGACTGGAATGATTCCATTCTGAATGGAACCATTGGTGGATATGTGGTTAGTAGCATCTAATTAGAATCATCTCACTAATTGGCAAGATTCCAGAAGAAACACTGCACCTGTTGACACTTCTTCAAGACTTCAGGAGTGCGATGCTCGGTCAAGCTCTTGTTGAAATACTGGATTGCCTCTTTGTATTTTTCCTGTTTGAAGTATGAGTTGCCAATCCTAGCCAAAGCCCTAAAAAAAGGGGGGATTTAAAAATAAACAGGCATCATTTCACCACAATGTCAAAACATCATTAACTAAAACTAGAGACCCGTGAGGAAGCTTGTATAAAGCAACTAGTTTGGCAGAACAGCAAAGTCAGTGGCAATAAAGTTTCTAATGAAATATCTGAATTACACAGGTCTCCTCACAACTACATAAATCGTATGTATAAAATTAAATAAATAGCATCTCTTCTTGAAGACAATGACTGGACCATTTTCTATGACGCACATCAGTTTAAGAAGAGTTGGGCTTATAGCACTCTGCTCCTCAGATGGAAAGACTGATTTCTATAAACCCCCACAGTATTTATATGAGACATTAACTCAATCTTCACACTCACAGGAAATGTGTTTGTTCATGAGACCTTGAATTTCGGTTCAAGGAAAAAAAAAAAAAAGTCTGAGCTCATCACCAGTATCCAGGAGGAGAACAACAATGACACCTGCTGGTTGCTGTAGAAAAAGACCAATTTTCCCTGGCAGATTCACTGGGGCTCCCACCCACATTCACATGTTCATGTCTCACAATATGACTTGGGTCCTGAGAAACCTGCAGGGTCGTCTAGTTTTGACTGTGTTAAAGCAAGAATAAAACTACTACGGTTATTCGTGTTTTCACATAATTTTGGCTTACAGTGTGGTGTTAAAACTTGGGTCCTCTTCACAAACTTCCAACTCATTACACCGTTAATTGTTGGGTGATATTTGCTAATAAATTGGGAAATTTTGAAATTGTACAAATTAATATTAAACTTACTTAGTAATAGGAAAATTACTAAGTAAAAGGCCTTTCGCCCAGAGTGTGCGGTGCTATCATTTTTTCACATCTGCTTGCTTGTCTGGATGCGCAGAGGGGGTGGAGATTTCGGTGTCACTATCTGGCTTTTTGAGAATCCAGTGAACGCTGCCGACATCTCGTCTCAACTCATCATGGATTTGTAACAGGAAAAAACGAAACACAGCCTACGAGTCATAACCACAAGATTAGGAGCAAAAAAACAGAAGAATTGAGTAACAGACATCACCCTGCTGGGATACTGCACAGTGAGGCGCAGCTCTGAAACACAGACACGTGCACCTGACTGGCCTGTTTTCTCTTTTCTTTTTTCTTTTTTTCTAGAAAACAAATAAGGATATATAAAAATAAAAAGTCACGTGGGTGAGAGATCTGTGCACCCCAGAGGTACGCGGCAACTCGCATGGCTCTGAGACGCACAGATGCTGATGCAGCGCCTGTGATCACGATATAACGTCCAGATTGTTCACACATCCACTGATATCATCATCATGTCATCATGCTTGTTAGACCCTGTCCACATCAACACGTCATGGAGACACACTGACGTACAGTGCCTGTGATCATGGTAGAACACCCAGACTGGACATGCAATCACATATCAATTGGCAGTCCAAATCATGTGTCAGAGTATTCATCTGAACTTTCATGTTATCATGGCTGTTAGACCCAGTCTACAGGGCCGCAGTGCACGTCAATGTGTCATGAAGAAACACTGACTAGCTGTGACACACTGTGAATTTGGTGTGATTGTGCAATGTTCACATCTAATGCACACGATTGCAACTTTGCATATTACAATAGTTCCTTTGTGCACCAAACAGGATACAGGGGGGCACAATGGGGACATGTAAACCCAATCAGACTGATCCAAATGCTCGTGGGTTGCCATTTGCAGTTGTATGCCAGTTCGAATGCCATTTGGACTAGCAGTACGACCACTGTATAAATATTCCCCAGTTCGCCTGCAGCACCACAGTAGTGCAGTGTGCCTGCTCTCTACATTCATGCTGGCCTGCCAATATGGCATATTTCCCTAAGTGCCACAATGCTGTGCGGGGAATTAATGCAGCAGGACTACAGCACGACTTGCACAAATGTAGTTTGAATGTCCCTTCGTACAGCATTTGCACAATTTATGCTGCAGGTCGACTTGCACAAATGATGTTTGACTGTCCAGTCCTACGGCAGTATGACTGACTCCACCACCATTTGTATGTTTTCCAGCACGAACCACACACAAATGTACTGACTGCTGCAGGAATGCTTTACTAGGTGTTTGAGTGCAGTTCGAATGCCGTTCAAATGTCAATTTGTACGACATCCGTGCAGCACAGTGGATTAGTGGTTAGCACTGGTGCCTCACAGCAAAAAGGTCATGGGATCGATTCCCAGCCTCTCTGTGTGGAATTTGCATGTTCTCCCCGTGACTGCCTGGGGTTTCCTCCGGGCACTCCGGTTTCCTCCCACAATCAAAAACTTGCTTATTTAGGGTCTGCACCTTTCTCTGACCAAGGCAGCATCTACAGCTGGACTGTGGCTGCCCACTGCTCCTAATGGTTAGATTGTGTCTAATTGTAAAATGGTAGATAGACTGCATTTATATAGTGCGTTTTTCATCTGCATCAGATGCTCAAAGCACTTTACAAATAATGCCTCACATTCACCCCGATGTGAGGATGCTGCCATACAAGGTGCTCACTACACACTGGGAGCAATAGGGGATTAAAGACCTTGACCAAGGGCCCTTATTGATTTCCCAGTCAGGCTTGAACCGAGGATCGTCTGGTCTCAAGCCCAACGCCTTAACCACTAGACCATCACTGCCCCTAAACCCAAAATGCAGAGGATACGTTTTGTTGCATGTATATATGTGCAATGACAATAAAGGCTCTATTCTATTCTTTATTTTATTCTAATTCGTGCTCGAGGGTGAAAGGGGTATAAAAATCTTTTTTTTAACACTTAAAACTATTTTAAATAAGTTTTCTAATGCAAGAAATGGTTTATTGCAGTGCATCCGGAAAGTATTCACAGGACTTCACTTTTTCCACATTTTATGTTACAGCCTTATTCCAAAATGGATGAAATTAATTTTCCCCCCCTCAGATTTCTACACACAATACCCCATGACGACATTTTTTTTTTTTTTTTTTTTAGATTTCTGCAAGCAAAAAAAAAAAGCAAACAACAATGATAATACAAATCAATGGTAATCAAAAAAGTCTCTGGTCTGTAATAATAAAAGAAAAAACCCCACTAAGAAACTACACATACATACAGTAGTGTTCAGAATAATAGTAGTGCTATGTGACTAAAAAGATTAATCCAGGTTTTGAGTATATTTCTTATTGTTACACGGGAAACAAGGTACCAGTAGATTCAGTAGATTCTCACAAATCCAACAAGACCAAGCATTCATGATTCATGATTAATGCTAAACCCATTATAAATAATATGAGGACTGTTAGAAAACTGACCTTTTTATTTTTTGCAAAAACTATATGGATTTGAATCGTGTGATTGCATCAGCCAAGCTTGACCCTTCGTGCGCATGCGTGAGTTTTTTCACGCCTGTCGGTTGCGTCATTTGCCTGTGAGCACGCCTTGTGGGAGGAGTGGTCCAGCCCCCTCGTCGGATTTTCATTGTCAGGAAATTGGCTGATCGACTGCCGCTTTGCTTCATCAAAATTTTTTCAGAAAGTGTGAGAGACAGCCAAGTGGAAACCATTTGGAAAATTCAGATGGCTTTCGGTGAAGATCTTATGGGGCTTCATCACGACACTGCTTTTTGTTCTGTGCCCTGTGCCTCTGTCCCAACGCACGAAGCCCTCCACATGTCTTTTCATGCTGAAAAAGTGCTGATGTCAGCTTTGGAAATGAACGGCACATTCCACTGTTACAGGAGTTTTTTGTCATGAAAAGACATGTGGAGGACTTCGCGCGTCGGGACAGAGGCACAGGGCACAGAACAAAAAGCAACACCGTGATGAAGCCTCACAGGACATGTTGTGGCATGTCCAGCTCGTCCACAATTTCTCGGATAGTCACACGACTGAAAAGCCACCGAAAGCCGTCTGAATTTTCCGAATGGTGCAAGAGCTGGGCATGTTAGGGCTTGTCCTGTGAGACCAACACAGGGGTGCTTTCGTCCCGCGCCATGAGCGGCTCCGTGGCGAATTTCTTTGCTCCTCTTTCCATTACAAAAACTCCTGTTAACAGTGGAATGTGCCGAAAAAGTGCTATGTCCAGCTGTTGTGCCATTTCTCTGGTAGTCAGACAACATCCCGGATCAACAAAGCGTTCACTTTGGAAATGATCTGGTCGTTTGAGCCTGTCGATCGCCGCTCGGTGCACGGCGCGCCATCCGCCACTGTGGGCCGTCTTTAATCCAGTTGTAATTGTCCTTAATCTGTGTGATCCCCATTAAGATCTTCACTGAAAGCCATCTGAATTTTCCAAATGGTTTCCACCTGGCTGTCTCTCACACTTTCTGAAAAAATTTTGATGAAGCAAAGCGGCAGTCGCTCAGCCAATTTCCTGACAATGAAAATCCGACGAGGGGGCAGGACCACTCCTCCCACAAGGCGTGCTCACAGGCGAATGACGCAACCGACAGGCATGAAAAACTCACTCATGCGCACGAAGGTTCAAGCTTGGCTGATACAATCACGATTCAAATTCATATAGTTTTTGCAAAAAATAAAAAGGTCGGATAGTTTTCTAACAGACCTCGTATTGACAGCTAATTCCCACATAAGAGCAGTGTGGATCATATACAACTGTTAATTCTTGTTTGAACAATCAGGTGTACGACAGAACTCACTTTGCAATTTGTCTGTAGTCCTCTCTGTTCTCTCTGCCAACTTCAATGGCCTTCTCACACAGCTCTCGGCACTTCTCAAACTCACCCTTCTCAAAATACACAGCTGAAGACAAGCAAAACATGCAATTAACATCTATAACTGGTCATTACAAACAATTATGCATTAAGAAATGTGGTGTAATTTTTCATTTCATACGTGTTTCCCCAAGTTAAACCACATAGACTTTAATGCTGGCCATACACTAACTACACCATGGCACAAACCATTACTGCTGTCCAACAGACGTTTCAACATGAGGCAGAAGCATGTTGCTGAAGAACAGAAGATTAAGAGCGGACGATTCATGGCATTTGCTTCTGCAGTCAATGCCATGCAGCTATAGAGGACAGCAGGAGATGTATGTAGTTTGTGCAAAGCTCCAGAGTAACAAAGAAATATATTTATTGATGGTGGAACAGTACGGTATGTGTATTTGTATGGAACCATCACATATGTTACATATGGTGCAGGCAGTCATATAGAGAATATGTAGTATAAAAATGTAATGAAAAACAGATGTTATTGTGCAATAGTGAATACAAATACATTTATAGAGCAGAGAATAGATTTTGCTTGCTCACAAATACAAGTATTCAGATGTAATATGGACTGTTTTGGCCATATGCAATGCACAAATTATTCGCACCTTACAGACATTCTTTTTGGAAACGTGATAGACCGTGTCAAGGGTGGGTGTGTCGTCATGGCTATGCCACATGCAAATACAAAGGGTGGCTCTATCTGTAAAAGCATGCATGTAACACCATGTGATAGATGTTAAGACGTAATATGGTACCGGCTGCATCGCTCAAGTTTTGAACTTCCACAATGTGGCTACAGCAACACACACAATCCCATTGCAGTTACTCCATGCAGACTTTAACACAGTGAGAGTATTAAATGATCTTGGCATAACACGGATTCGTATCGTTATCATTGTGTCCTGCATGACTGGTTTAACATGTTGCTAAGCATGGCCAGTTTGTTGTACTCATAAAACTAGTTCAGTAACTTAAGACTCAATCCTGCCCACTCAAACATGTAATACGTACCTGCTTGATTAGAAATGTAAGTCATGTTTGTCGGGTCATGCTTGATTGCCTCTTCATAATGTTTCAACGCCGTTTTAAAGTCTTTGTTCTTATATGCAGCATTTCCAAGTTCCTTTTCTTTCAAGGCCTGTTGCAAAAACAAAACAAGAATTGTGTTAACTATAAGTATTCACCACCTGACTCAAAACTGCCAACTAAAAATGAAGAGCATTTAAAAAAGTCACATTACTGTGATGATCTATTATCAGACTCTTACCTTCCTCTTGTTCTCAGGAAGCTCTTCCTCTTTGCGATAAGGTGGTTGCGTCTCTTTGGGTTTGGGGGGAGGAGGAGTTGGTTCATCCTCTTCCTCCATCTCTGAGAGGTTTAGTCCCAGCAGCACAGACAGTGTGGTCATTACTCTGGGATCCTGCAGCTTCCTACAAAGCAAAGCAACCAATTCATTTTGCATCCCAAAGTAACCACAGTTGAGACATTCAGAACTCTAATGAAATCTTGAAAGATTTTATTCAGATTACAACCTTTATGAATCACTCCGTTCCCCCACAATAAGCTAATCACAGCTAGGTGACCATGTACAAAATCCCACAACGATACTAAGCTAAATTACAGGCATGAGAATGAGACATCTTGGACCGGAGGTCTGCTGTAGGAGCTCCTGGGTTTTACGCAAAATCAGACTCAGTTTAAGCATTATTTTGGCAGCCAAGCTTTAATAAAGTCACACGTTAATAATGCGAGGAATACTTAAGTCTTTAAAAAAAAAAAAAAAAACCTGGACTTCAGGAAAAATCCTGACAATTCCCATGCCTGTAATTATTTCTTAACCCTCTGGAGTTGACTGATGCGCCACCGTGTAAAAACATGACTTAATTAAGCAGACGTAGCACACAATCTGCTCCACTCTGAGTGTTTGAATGCGTGTTGAACGTATGGAATTCAACCTCCACACCACTTTTTAAATTTTGTTATAGGCCAACTATAATTTGAATTATGATTAATAATTTACACAAGTTTTTTGGGGGGATAACATTCTCATATTCGCTACGCAGACACCCGTAGCAAAAACGACTCATTTCCTCATTCAGCCGGAGGAGTGAGAGGGCTGGAATGAAATACGACTCCCTCATCAGCAAGAGAGAGGGGTGTTCACCAAAGGTGGAAAACTCAGGAGGTAACCAATCAACATCAACTGCAAGTGGGTTTGATGACAACCCACACACCCCATGTGTGTGCGTTTTGCGGACAGGACCTCTTCCGTGTCTCTCTGCGACAGCAAACAAGTAAAAGAAAATGCACAAATTTCTCTATCACTGGTGTAAAATATATTACCAAATAAACAATGATCCCCAATCCACATAATTTGGTTGCAGAGAGAAGAAAAGTGTGGTTTCGTGCGGAGCGAAAAGTAGACAGCAGTCAATTTTGAAAGTTGATATTGTGATATTTGCCATGCTTGGAGTGTGTTTTAGTGTGTGTGGTGGAGTGTTTTAGCGTGTGTGAGAAGTGTGTGGTGTAGTTATTTTATTTATTTAGTGTGTCAAAATAATCAGGAGTCTGGAACAGCATGTCAAGTCTCTCTTTTTTTAAATTTTGAACTGCATGCAGATGATCAAAGTGCAGAGCAGGTCATCCGAGTCAAGCGTGATCAGTCAGATGATGAAGTGGACTTCACTGTTCTGGACGAACGAGAGGAGATAGATTCACAGATCTGTGCACAACGATCTGCACAGTTGCTCGGACTGTGCGCTTCTCGGTCCATCTTCTCCAGGACTTGGTGCTGCAGACCTCTGCTCCAGCATTGACTTCTGGAACACAGAGCAGGCTCCAGGCGCGGAGAACACAGAAGTTCAGGCAGAGACACCCCACCACCCCCAAAGTCCAAAACACCCTTTTCTATTTTTTTATGTTTTTTTTTTTGTTTTTGTTTTGGTCACTAACAGTCAGGACAGTCTGTACCAGCACCAAACAAAATGCTACAAAAACAAGGAATTAAGGAAAAATACACTTGGATATTGAGGTGGAATATCTACCAATTTTTGGGTTTCTGATGTGCATTGGAAAGGAATTGTTTTTCTGAGTGGCACGGCACTTTATTGCATGTAACTAGCCACAATAACGCCTGAAACATTTCCTGCATTTTAATGTGAATTGTTGTATATAACTGTGTATGTTACATTTTTAGATATATTTTTGAAATGTACAATTTATATTTGCATTCTAAGTTATGAAAATGGTTCGTTAAACTTATTTCTCGTTTTCACAGTAAAAAAAAAACAAAACTAATTTTTTTTTGATACGAATGATAGGTTTTGGGGTGAATTTAGGGTTACTGTTTTAATCCAGTATGTTAGAATGAAAGAAAAACTGTAAAGTCACACAGGTGAGGTTGTGCTGAAAAAAAAAAAAAAAAAAAAAAGACACTAAACAAGGCAAGGCACACAGTTTTTAAAGGTAAATTATGAAGGTAAAACCAAAAGTAGTCAAAAATGCCCCCAAAATAGCCAAGACTCCAGAGGGCTAAATCAAAACTTCTATAAATGTATAAGTACTTCCAACTGTATTTTGCTCAACAGTTGTGAGGCAGTTATAATTAGTGCTGGGTTGGAAAGATCGATTCGCCGATTTGAAATCTATTCTCATTTTAATTCCCACAGATCGATTCATACATCCAAAGATCAATTTTTTCCCCCAAAAATAATAATAATACATATATGCACTTCTCGCCAGCATTATAACAGCATGCCTGAAAAAATTCCACTGCAGCTGGGCTGCTGCGCTGTTTCCAAGGGTGCGTAATGGGAAAAATTAAATGATCATTTCTCAACATAGACTGTGGACGCACTGGTTCTGATTTAGAAGCAGCGCGTTCACAATTTATTCATCAACCTCCGTCAAAGTAATTTGAATGTGTCAATCATGACTACCAGGACTGTTGTTGCGGGCAAGAAAAGAGAATCGCCCACTGTTGAATTCCCACAGTAGGTTTTTATCCGTTCCTCATAACGTGCCATTTCCATGGGACAGTGCACGAAGGTTCTCTAGTGTGGACTATGGGAGCTGCCTTCTCCTGCTGCAGGGGAACTTAGGAGAACTTCCCCCTGCTGCAGGATAACTTTTCTAAGAGCCGCGTTCTCCTGCTGCAGCGAGTGCATCATGCATGAGTTTTGTAGGGGAGACCGGGACCGTTATCCCCCAGAACATTTTTAAATTTATAACTCTCTGAAATACGAGGTCTGTCTGAAAAGTAACGGACCTTTTTATTTTATTTTTTTATTATTGCTTGCATTTTGAGGGCCAACTGTTGCTTAACTAGACAATCATATAACAGATAAAAAAAAAAAGTTTTAATAACACTAAGCCAAATTGATACTGGATCAGAATAATCGATTCTGAACCTTAAGAACTGGAATCGAATCGTTTCTTGAAATTTGAATCAATACCCAGTTCTAGTTATAATTGTTGCAACTACTTAAACCAATAACATTTTTATTTATTTATAAATAAAAGGAAAACCACATACGTGCCGAGCTCTGACGGCTTGTTCTTGAGCTGCTCCAGCAATTCTCTGTAGCTTGGATCTGACAACAGCTCACGGGTCCGAGGATCACTCTCCAGTTTTGCATACAAGTTGGGCATGGCAAAAGGGTTCATCATTGATTTTTCTGTCAAAGCAAAAATAGATTATTCACAGTAAGTTCCGCACACTTGAGCACACAAAGTGTGTGATTTTACCTGCACAACACAGCACAAAGGACTTAAAAAAAAAAAAAAAAAAATCAATATCACACTTGAGGATTTCCAGTACAGTTTGAAAATATGTCATCCAAATTAGGATTTTGTAAGAACTGCAGTGTTTTGCATCTTGTCTACCATTTTTAAGGGTCCAAAACTAATGAGACAGCTCACTGCTCGACTGCTTCATGGATAGGTGTACATTTCTCCTTCAGTGAAATGGTGACAAATTGAAGTATTTAGCACATTTTTTTAAACACGAAGAACATGTTTGCAGAATGCACAGATGGTGTACCACCTCTGCTTTAATTCATTTTTTTCTTTTTTTTTAAACTTGTGCTGCTGATCATTATGACAAATGCAACTTTCTTTAAAACAGCTATCACATTTTTTTTGTACCTGCCAGACGAGCCTCAATATTTTGCAAACCCTCCTTTAGCTGCTGATTATTAGGCTCGTGCCGGAGTCCATCTCGATAAGTCCCCCTGGCGTCCTCCAAACGGCCAAGAAATTCCAATGCTGTACCTTTTCGGGAGTAGCCCTGGATTAATCAAAATTATGTGATTATAGAGTCTTCTAAATTTTGATTATAAAATACCAGACAGACAGTCAGCCCACCTTGCCCCACTCAGGTTTGATTTCGATGGTCTTACAGGCATCCTGGAGAGCCTTTTCATAGTCTCCTTTCTTGGCATATGCAGCCGAGCGGTTACTGAAAAGAACATGGTTTGAAGGATCTAGGGCCAATGCTTCGGTGTAGCATCGCAGAGCCTCATCAATGTTCCCTGCACTCAGCGCCTTGTTGCCCTGGTCTTTCAAAGCTGAAACCTGAATCAAGAAGAATGGAACCATGAGAGAAAATTCAGGTCACAGTACTGCACACAAAACCAGTTGTGTTCACTTAAAATATTTTTCTACAAATTTGTCCCTGGTGTCCTTAGCTCTTTGATCTTGGCCATAGTGAATAGGTCGGAGTGTGACTGACTGAGTGTATGGACAGGTCTTTTATACAGGTACCAAGTTCAAACAGGTGCAGTTAATAGGTGAAAAGTAGAATAGGAGGGCTTCTTAAAGAAAAACTAACAGGTATGTGAGAGCCAGAATTCTTGCTGGTTGGTAGGTGATCAAATACTTGTTTCATGCAATAAAATTCAAATTAATTATTTAAAAATGATACATTGTAATTTTCAGATTTTTTTTTTAAAAACATTCTGCTGGATGTCTAGCAACTCCCTACTTTTAAACTATGAGACTGAAATGATGGTTCTTGGTCCAGTGAGACATCTGCATCAATTTGACCAGCTAATGCTTAGCCTAGGCGTGTGTGTCATACATCACAATGAGAAAGTGAGGAACCTTGGGGTAATATTTGATCCCACGTTGTCCTTTGACCTCTATATTAGAGATATTACATGGACTGCTTTCTTCCACCTGCGAAATATTGTGAAGATTCATCCCATCCTGTCTATAGCTGACGCTGAGAACCTGATTCATGTGTTAGTCTCTTCTAGATTCTACTACTGCAATTTTCTATTTTCTGGTTTACCACAGTCCAGCATTAGGGGTCTCCAATTGGTTCAAAATGCTGCTGCCAGACTTTTGACAGGAAACAGAAAGTTTGACCACATTACACCCATTTTGGCATCTCTTCACTGGCTTCCTGTCCCTGTGAGATTTTAAGGTTCTGCTACTAGCCTATAAAATTGTTCACGGGCGGGTGATTTGGTGCTATATAAATGAAAAATTGAAACATTCTGTCTCTCACAGTTGAAATGTACCTATGATAAAAATTACAGGCTTCTCCATTCTTTGTAGGTAGGAAAACTTCCAATAATTGATATTGGCTCAAATACTTATTTGAATCACTGTATGCCAGCAAATTCTGTGCTGTGTGAGACGGTCTTCTCCAAAACTGGAGAGGTAGTAACAATGAAAAGGAACGTAGTAGAGAAGCTTGAATCTTTGACTGGACAGGGTTGCTTGATGCAAGGATGTTTCCAGGGCTGTGAAATGAAAATTGTGAAATCCGAGCTCAGCTAAAATTCTTGCTCTGGTAGTCTGACTTCTGTCAGGCGCAGAGAGGGCGCCAGTGGACCTCAGTCTGCAGTTCATCTCCACCTTAAAGACACTAACCACACATTTGAGGACAAGGAAGTTAAAATCTTAGCCAGAGAGAAGAAATGGTTTGAGAGAGGGGTCAAGGAGGCATTCTATGTGAAACAGTTGAAACCCAGCCTCAACCGGGGAGGGGTCTGAGACACGCTTTGTCCCCTGTTTACAATGGGGTACTCAGATCAAAGCAGTTTCAGTCTGTTTTTCATGGTAATGAATCTTTCACGCCATCAGGGGAGGTGTCAGTCCCATCGTTAGGAGGGACAGCTACCCTGTCATTAGGAGTAAGTAAGTAAATTTTATTTCTATAGCACCTTTCACAGACAATAGCCACAAGGTGCTTCACAACATAAAAGCAGAGTACACCACACAAAACATCAGACAATGGCGGAGACATAAAAACATAAAACATAACATAGGATCACAGAGCAGCCTAAAAGCTAAGCAAACGCTTGAGTAAAAAAGAAAGTCTTAAGTTGGCTTTTAAAAGTATCGACAGAGTCCAGTGAGCGCAGAGAGAGCGGGAGACCATTCCAAAGCCTGGGAGCAACAGCCTGGAAGGATCGCTCTCCTCTGGTTGCAAAATGGGTGCGAGGAACCATCAACAGATTTTGGTCCACAGACCTCAAAGCCCTGGCAGGGGCATAAGGCTGGATGAGGTCACAGATATAGGGAGGCGCCTGGCCATGTAGAGCTCTAAAAGTTAAAACCAAAATTTTAAAATTGATCCTGAAGGACACTGGCAGCCAATGAAGCTCCTTTAAAATTGGGGAAATGAGTCCTTCTGTTAGCTTGTGTCAGAATTCTTGCTGCAGAGTTCTGTACCAACTGCAGTCGACGCAACTCCTTGTTTAGACATGAAAACAAACTGTTACAATAGTCTAAACGTGTTGACACAAAAGCATGAATAATAAGCTCTAAATCATTTCGAGACACCATTTTCCTGAGCTTAGAGATATTTCTTAATTGAAAGAAGAAATTCCTCGTCAGCTGTTTACAATGCAGTACCAACGACATGTCTTTGTCAAAAATGACACCCAGGTTTCGAAGACATGATTTAGCAGACTGGCCCAGGTCTCCCAAGTACTGCTGAATACCTGGAATATGGGCATCAGGGGCAATAACCAATGTCTCTGTTTTGTCTGCGTTAAGCTGAAGAAAGTTATTCGTTAGCCATTGTTTAATTTCTGCCAAACAATGGAGGAGGGAATCAAGCCTCTTAATCTCAGATGGCTTAAAGGAGCAGTAAAGCTGGATGTCATCCACAAATAACTGGTAAGAGACATCAGTAAATCTTTGAATGATCCTACCTAAAGGGATCAAGTACAATAAAAACAAAATGGGGCCCAATACAGAACCCTGAGGGACTCCACATAACAGGTCCGCAGACTCTGACCTTATCTGGTTAGCAAAAACGCTAAAGCTGCGCCCAGACAGATATGAAAAAAAACACCTTAGAACTGACCACGACAGTCCGACATGATCCCTCAGTCTATTCAGCAGGACCTGGTGGTCAACAGTATCAAAGGCAGAGGACAAATCCAAAAGAACCAACTTTTCCGTAGAGTGTTGTCTACGAAAACCGGAATGAAACCTGTCATGAATGTTATTCTGATCCAGGAAGAGTGTCAGTTGGTCTGAAACCATCCTCTCGAGGATCTTAGACAGGAATGGGAGCTTAGAAATAGGTCTAAAACTACTTAGCTCCATTTGATTTAAACCTGTTTTTTTCAGTAGAAGCAACACTATGGCATGCTTAAAAGCACTGGGAAACACACCGGTGGACAAAGAAAGATTTACCATTCTAGTAATGCACGGACCAATTACCTCAAATACTTTAATAAAGAGCCTGTAGGGAAGGATGTCCAATGAGCAAGAGGAAGGTTTCATCTTGCTCACCAATGCCGAAATATCAGCAAGTATCACAGCCCTAAATGAAGACCAAATGCTGGGAGCAGGCTCAATAACAATAGAAGTACCACACAGGGAGGGTGGAATTGTATCCTTAATCAACTTGATTTTGTCAGTGAAAAAAAACTCAAAAAAGCATTGCTGTCAGCTTCAGAAAACACAGGAGTAACTGAAGCAGCAGGACATACAAGAGAGTTGATTGTATCAAACAACACTCTGGGATTCTTCTTATTCACAGACACCAGCTGACGTATGTAGACAGAACGGGCACTCTCAGCCATTTTGTTATATGATAGAACCAGCTCCCTGAGATGAAGCCTGTGAACCTCAAGTTTAGAGGATTTTCACAGGCGTTCAGTCCTTCGACACAGTCTCTTAAGACTTAAGAGCTCTTCATTAATCCAAGGGCACTCATTTTTCTGTAAAGACACGTATTTAACAGGAGCCAACTGATCAAGAATAGTATCACAGTGTTGGTTAAAACACTGGATAAAATTGTCCATATCAAGAAAATTAGGGAACAAACAAAATCTTTCTGCAGTTTCAGCAGTGATGATACGCCTCCGAGACTTAATTTCTAAGGGCTTCTGATCAGAGCTGGAATGCAGGTCAAACGAAACAAGACTATGGTCGCTCAAGTGGACATCTTTTATAGACATATTTAAAATGTCTAGGCCAAGTGTAAAAACTAAATCTAAAATGTGACCCTTTTGGTGAGTGGGCTCAGAAGGAGGGAAAATCCTGTGACTGTACCCCTTTACACACACAATCCTCTTTATAAACGATGGCAAGGCCCCCACCACGGCGACAGGGGCGGGGCTTCCCAAGGACACAGAACCCAGCAGGGCAGAGCTCATTTAAATGAAGAAATTCCTCTTCTCTCTGCCAAGTCTCCGAAAGGCACATTAAGTCCAACATTTCCGTTGATATAAGATCATTCAGGGAAAATGATTTATTGGCGATTGAACGCACGTTCAATAAACCAAGGCGCAAGGTGGACGACGTCACGTAGGCGCTGTCTGAGGCTCGCAATGGGATAGGACGAAGACAGTGGTCACGTGGACTCCAGCTGATCCGTGCAGGCGGAGGCGTAAACACGGAAGTGCACAGTAGCGATGGAACTACGCCACCAGGATACCAGCACTGGGAAAAGTCTAGAACACCCGTACCTAGCCGAACAGGTGTCGATGCAGATGTGCCATCGCACACACCAAAGAGAGGAATGTGGTAGAGGAAGCAAGCCCGTCCTCGGCCACCGGTGCTGGCGCCCAAACGCGCCGCTGCATGCCTTCTCTTCACCTGGACACCAGCCCGCGAACCTCTTCTCCTCTTATCCAAAAAGCCTTTTTTCCTCAGTCTCCTGCGGATCTTACACGGCGCCCTCAACAGCAGCGGATAATCAGGTGAGTCGGAGCCGATAGTTGGGGCGGAGGAAGCGCCTGGTTGAATCTGTCTCGTGAAGCAAATAGGCTCTCCATTGTCTCCTTGATATGAAACAAAGAGTCCCGATCCTAAGTCCGTAAAGCCAAGACACCTCCATCTGCTAGTCGGGCTGCTAAAATAACAAATGTTGTAAAAGTGGCCATTAGTAACCAACACAACAGGAGCCGAGCGACGGCCACGCCAGTCACAGGCGCCATCTTGGAAAATGCAGGAGGGTGCTAACTAGAGCACAATAGGTGCTAATTAAAGCAAATGTTTAGTCATTAGCCAATAGCAGTCTGCCTCTCGGTAGGAGGCGTCTGGTTAGGTTTAAAACTCCAGCTTTTGCGGCTTCTGTTTATTCTTCTCGACAGGGTCATACAGAAGTCAGACTACCAGAGCAAGAATTTTAGCTGAGAAAGCTTCTGCGATTTGAAGCAAAATGTCCTTGCATCAAGCAACCCAGTCCAGTTGAAGATTCAAGCTTCTCTACTATGGAAACCACCTGGACAACTGAGAGCCTACACAGAAACAATGAAAAGGAACAGACTCAAACCTAACACCGCTGAAATGATCTTGTTTTTTTAATTAAAAACCTTTAAAGCCCCCAAATCCCCTTCATTTTCTAGAACTATTGTCATAACAGTCCTCAATTTTCCTGCAGGAGTCTTCCCAAGGGATCAATAAAGTTCTATCTAATCTAATAGTCCCTAGTTGCACAAGCATTTCTAAATTTATATTTCTATTACAAATAGTAGTTTATGATGGCACAGTAAATCAGTAGCTATATCTGCAAATCTCTCTCTCTCTCTCTATATATATATACACACATATATACACACACACAACCCCTGGCAAAAATTATGGAATCACCGGCCTCGGAGGATGTTCAGCCAGTTGTTTAATTTTGTAGAAAAAAAGCAGATCACAGACATGACACAAAACTAAAGTCATTTCAAATGGAAACTTTCTGGCTTTAAGAAACACTATAAGAAATCAGGAAAAATAATTGTGGCAGTCAGTAACGGTTACTTTTTTAGACCAAGCAGAGGGAAAAAAATATGGACTGGTGGCCGAAAAAAAATTGTTATTAGTTAAAAGACGACCCCAACCAACTGATGAGCATGTGTTATGTCTTCTCCAGACTATCAGCTATTTGATAACATGACTTGTGTGTCACATGCACCCAGGGTACAGTGAATCAGTCTAGAAAGCGATTTACTAAGCCCCAGTGTCAAGTCGATGACAAATATTACTTGAAGCTCATACATTTATTTTTCCATGAATTATTTCTATAATTTGTGTATAAAAACAACTGTTTCCACATTTGAACAGAAATTATGAGTTGTATAAAGGACTCATATCACTATATAAGACACTCACACATTGCATCTGGTTTGCTGGATTACAGTTTGTATACGAGGTCTGTCCATAAAGTATCGTACCTTTTTATTTTTTTCAAGAACTATATGGATTTCATTCATATGTTTTTACGTCATACATGCTTGAACCCTCGTGCGCATCCGTGAGTTTTTCCACGCCTGTCAGTGACGTCATTCGCCTGTGAGCACGCCTTGTGGAAGGAGTGGTCCCGCCCCCTCGTCGGATTTTCATTGTCTGGAAATGGCGGAATGAAAAGGACTTTTTTTCCATCAGAATGTTTTCAGAAGCTGTTAGAGACTGGCACCTGGAAACCATTCGAAAAATTTATCTGGCTTTCAGTGAAACTTTTACGGGCTTCACAGAGAATAAGGACTTTAACTACAGGGTTAAGGACCCCTTTAAGCACGGTCGGTGCGCCGCGCTGCGAGCTGCGACGATGCGGCACAAACCACTGGATCATTTCTAAGCTGATGGCTCTGTGGATACGAGACCGTCGTGTGCTCTTTCTCTGGTTTTCACAAGACCTGGACATCAGCCATTTTCCGGCAGATTTCACTTTTAACAAGAGATTTTGTCATGGAAAGCCGCTCGGAGGCTTCGCGTGTCACGACCGATTCGCTGATGAAGCGAGACAAAGGAACACCTCCGTTTCGGAGTGTTAGAGGACAAGTTGGGACATGTCTATCTCAGCTTTCAGTGCTTACCAGTCGAGTGAGTATAAAAGAACTTGTGGAGAGCTGGACATGTCCCAACTTGTCCTCTAACACTCCGAAACGGAGGTGTTCCTTTGTCTCGCTTCATCAGCGAATCGGTCGTGACGCGCGAAGCCTCCATGCGGCTTTCCATGACAAAATCTCTTGTTAAAAGTGAAATCTGCCGGAAAATGGCTGATGTCCAGGTCTTGTGAAAACCAGAGAAAGAGCACACGACGGTCTCGTATCCACAGAGCCATCAGCTTAGAAATGATCCAGTGGTTTGTGCCGCATCGTCGCAGCTCGCAGCGCACCGACCGTGCTTAAAGGGGTCCTTAACCCTGTAGTTAAAGTCCTTATTCTCTGTGAAGCCCGTAAAAGTTTCACTGAAAGCCAGATAAATTTTTCGAATGGTTTCCAGGTGCCAGTCTCTAACAGCTTCTGAAAACATTCTGATGGAAAAAAAGTCCTTTTCATTCCGCCATTTCCAGACAATGAAAATCCGACGAGGGGGCGGGACCACTCCTTCCACAAGGCGTGCTCACAGGCGAATGACGTCACTGACAGGCGTGGAAAAACTCACGGATGCGCACGAGGGTTCAAGCATGTCTGACGTAAAAACATATGAATGAAATCCATATAGTTTTTGAAAAAAATAAAAAGGTACGATACTTTTTGGACAGACCTCGTATGCACCAGCATATATTTAATAATTTTGAAGAAATTTTTACAATTGTGTTTTTTCATTATATTCTAAATTGCTTCACTGTACCCTGGACACTGATTCACGGTGCCCCGTGAATTAGTGTCCAAGGTACAGTGAATCAAAAATTTTAAAATTGATTTTAAACACCTGTAAATTACACTTGGGGAGACATAAATAACACAGCCTTATAAACAATAACTTGCTGTATTAAGTCCACAAAAGAATGACCTAAACCTATGCATAATGTGTTTATGTGGCCACAAAACAGCATTTCTGATCTACTGTGCCCTGGCTTCCCCGACATAACAGCTCTTCATTGTTCCATGCAAGTGCTATGTTGAAGATTAGCCAGCAAATGTCACCATATTTAATTGTATCAAATCCTTCAAAAACACTGAACCATTTCAACACAATTGCTTGATTCATATCACCAAGCTACATTTGAGCATGTGTGTCTTTTCCTGGGTTATGAGTGTGATTTAAGGCCTTTCTATCCTTCTACTACTCCACAACTCTGGCCACGCAAGTGCTTCGATGCAGTCATGAACCTTTTGAAATTCTCCGTTGGGATTGGTGGGTGCCGCAAAGCAATTCATTGCCAGAACAGTAACGGCCATGACATTTTTGTGAAGACTGACCTACAATCCCATGAAAGTAACTGATTGTGAAACCGAAAAAGTGAAATACCAGAAATTATGTAATTAGTGGACCAATTACAGCCTGTGCGGTCTCTGCCACCAACACATTAGGGTTTTTGGGAAGTGCACATCAGGTTATGGAGACATGAACATAAATATTCACAGCCATTGCCATGAAGGTCAAACTGATCATTCTTTAGATGTTTCTACAACTAAATTGGAGTCACATCTAATTTAGTTTGTGAAACAACGCAGACGGCTCTGGATGGCTATGGAGTTGCAGATACAGAGTGGCATAAATTTGGCTTTAGACATGAATGCTTCAGTTACTTCTGGAGTGGGATGTTCCATCATAATGTGGTACCTTGTTTTTCCAAAATGCATAACAAGTTTCGAAATGTGAGCAGTACTTTTTCTACTGGACAAACACCTTGCAAAATTCCCTTACAACCCAGGTTCAAGTTACACAGTACACTGAACAGGCATACAAGCTGCATAACGTTTGAGCAGGTATGACAATAGTCCGCAGACTACGGACTATCATGACCACAGTGCTGGGTGCATTTGCAAAAAATCTTCCAGACTCTGTGCAGTCTCAAGTCCCCCCCACCCTCATCCCCATCCCCCCCAAAAAAACATACAGAACGGACATGTGCCTGTACAGATGAAAAGTGTGATAAATTATGTGCCATTTCTGGTTTGGTAAAGTACTAAAAACTGCCCCCACCCCCCACCCTCCCAAAATGTTTAATGTTAAAGTCCGTTAATATCAAAGAGCTAACAACTTCACTGACTTGCTCAGTTCCTTTAGCATATCTTAACAGTGATTTATTAACTATTCGCCCTCTGCTTAAAGTCCCTTTTTCATACCGAGGTACACACACAAACAAACAAGCACTAGAGTTACACACAAACTGTGATTTTTATCATTACTGATTGTTATTTTACGCATACATAAAGCAGCGATGAGTCACATTACGTTAGCTAACCTTACCGAGGACTTATCTCCAAATATTCCAAAAGAGAGAACCTAATAATCATGTCAGCAAAACATGTTTTACGTTTCCAAACTGTTTTAGTGCTGAATAACATTAACCGCAATAAAACGACATCACATTATTCCTAAACGCAAGACATTGTCCAGTCTAACATTAAGCTAATAACGCTAGCTGTGTCATATTAGCAAACAGTAAAGTGCAGAGGACAGCTAACAACGCTGTCGTCCACATTACCATACTAAAAACGACGGGACAGCAAGAAACATGTTAATATTTCTTAAAACGGAGTGTTCGATGCTTACAATGAAAAGAGTTACATGATACTTACTTTCTCCATGTTTCATACATGTGGTTCCTTCCAGAAACTACTGCGCGGACTGAGAGCGAGAACCGCCTCTTCTTCTTCTTCCAATAGATTCCGGCAGGCTATACGCTGGCGTAGCATAATGCTGCCCCCCACAGGTAATAGTTAAATACTTTATCTTGTGTTAGACACTCAGAGGTTGGTGGATTGGAGGAACTTAATCACAGCTTTGTCCACTAAATGCGAGTAACTGCTCTCAGAAAAAATTGACCTAAACGAAAACTCAGTCAATCCACAGTCTGACAAATCTTTAAACAATTTCCGCCTATCACTAGAATACATAGGACAGCACATTAAAACATGATAAACACTTTCCAACTGACCACACTGACACAACCCATCTGGATGTTTTCCAATCACTTTTAAATATGCTGCCAACCCACAATGCCCCAGTCTCAATCTAATCAATTTGACTTGATCCTTACGACAGGATGAGGAGAGGAGTCTCTTATTTTTAATCAAAGGCTGACACATAAAATAGTGCCTCCCTACCGACTCACTCTCCCACTGCTTTTGCCACTTCTGATCACTCAACTCTTTAAAAATACTAAAATAATCAACCTTTCCCAAAGGGATATTAACATCAACTTTATTCTTCAGAAGGGCCTCTTTGGCCAATGAATCTGCGATCTCATTACCTATAATGCCAGAGTGCCCAGGAATCCAAGTGAAGGTTACACAACAGCCAGCTGACTCAACGCGATGGAGGCAAGACAGAATCTCTAGCACGAGGTCAGGACGAGCTCCTCCCGAGGATCCGCCCATCAAAGCTTGCAATGCAGCTGCAGAATCAGAATAAATACGACACTCAGAAGGTCTGTTACTTTGTACCCACTCTAACGCCCATCATATGGCTGACAGTTCCATCGAACATACAGAAGAGCAACTAGTAACACGGGTACTCTGCCTTATCTGATTATTCATAACATAAACCCCAAAGCCTGCCCTACCAGAGCTTGGATCCCTAGACCCATCTGTAAAAATGTGACACATACTAACTGTATTCTGAGATATAAACCGATTTACTAGATTGCTGGCTACAGTTTTATTCAGCCCCAGAAGGTCCAACTCAACATCTGGTACAGGCAAAACTCAAAAAGGAATAGGAGACCACACTGGCCCTATCACCTTATTTCCCTGGACAGCCCTTTTAGCGACCTGCCGGACATCAAAAAGGAAATTAGATTTATCCTTCTTTTTAGTAAATTCATAACTCTCTTCCAATAAACACTTCGCAGATGAGTTATGCGCAAGTCCTGACAGCCTGGCCCAGTACTGAAGACCCAACTTCTCTCTCCTAATACTCAAAGGGGTCTCTCCCATTTCAACTAACAGTGCTGGGATAGGAGTAGTTCTAAAGGCACCGCTACAATTCTTAGGGCTTTTGCTTGGATCCTATCAAGCTTGAGAAGACTGGATTTTGCCGCAGCACCAAAAACAAAACAACCATAATCTAGTGACGACTTTATCATTGTTCTATAAATCATGTGCAACGTTGACCTTTCTGCCCCCCAATCACTACCAGACAGACTACGAAGTACATTATTAATCTTTTCACATTTCACAACAGTTTTTTCTATATGTGTACACCACGTTAGTTTTTCATCCATCCACACACCTAAAAATTTAAAAATTTTCACCTTCTCTAAAGGACAGCCATACATGATAAGGGTTATGTCTGGGATTTTCTTTTTAAGTCCAAAAATCATATAACTACTTTTTGATATAGAAATCTTAAAGCCCCATTTATTTGCCCACCGCACTATTTGGTTTAAGGCAATTTGAGTTTGTTTCATTAAAAACGCAATGTTTCTACCCCTCCTCCAGATGGTGCCATCATCAGCAAACAAGGACCTCCCGAATCCTACATTGACATCAGAAAAAATGTCATTAATCATAACATTGAATAAAACTGGACTAATAACTGATCCTTGCGGAGTACCATTAAAAATACTTACTATTTCAGAAAATTCCCCTTCAACTCTTACTTGTATAGTTCTGTCACTTAAGAAATCTTTGATCCATATGAACATCCTACCACAAATGCCTGCATTATGTAATTTAATCAACAATCCCTCCCTCCACATACTATCATAAGCTTTCTCAATATCAAGAAACACTGCAACTACTGCTTCCTTATTGATTATAGCTCATCTTATATCTTGGTCTAACACTGCAACTGAGTCCATAGTATTTCTTCCAATTCTAAAGCCATTTTGATAATCAATGAAAAAAAAAACACCAACTTCTAAATAATAAACAAGTCTGTTTGTGACCATTCTCTCCATCACCTTACACAACACCGCAGTAAGTGCTATGGGTCTGTATGACAATGGAGAGGAAGGGTCCTTTCCTGGCTTCAAAATTGGAAGCACAATAGCTTGTTTCCAAGCTTTAGGCAAAGTTCCAGCATCCCAGATATAATTAAAAAGGACTAGAATCTCCATTAAGACTTCATCGTCAAGGTGTTGCAACAGTTTGCAACTAATCCTATCTTGTCCTGGTGACGTGTTTGCACCAGCTTGTACTGCCTCTTTTAGTTCGTCAAGGGAAAAATACAAATTAAAAGCACAGTCATTTTTATCTACACTACCTGTTGTGTGTCGGGGGGTGTGGCTGGCGGTTTTGGTGTTGTTTTCTTTTCTTTGCTCCTCAGGTGGCATGGAAGCTGATTTGTCTGTGGAAAAGAAGGTGCTGGCTGAAGAGTCCTCACCCTCGTCAATATCATGTGAGGCACCTGGGACTGGTGCTCACTTGCAGCCCTAAAGACTTTCAGCTGTAGCAGATAATTGGATGGCGTTCTGCTTTTAAGGCAGGTGTGAGCCAAGCAGAACTGCCGGGAACTCGACCTTGTGATGTTCGTTTGTGAGATGCTGAGGACCGCACCTGGGTTTCACACAATAAGCCTGTGAAGCAAGGAAGGGTGAGGACACATGCTGTCAGCACACAGTAAAGGTAATTAACTGTTGGATTAATTGTAGATAATAACTTGATGTTTTGCTACATAGTATACGTGAAATTGTGATGAGAATGGTGTGGCTTGCTTCTCACTGCTGTGGCGTGCAGGATAAGTGATCCTCCACTTATTGTGAGAAGCTGCTCATGTGCATAAAGATAAAAAGTATAAACCTTGATGTGTTGCTGATAGCATGTGTTCTGTGAAAGAAATTGCTATAATAGCTAACGTGCCTCACATCTTCTGTGCTTCAACAGAGAATCAGTTTGTCGTGTCCACCTGGGGGGTGTCTGTTTGTTGGTAGTGAGTCCAGGAGCATCGGACTTCTCTCCCCGTGAACACTGGAGAGCATGCCAGCAGTCACTCCTCCTGAAGGACATTGGGTTGGGTTTTTTTTTTTGTATGATTTATTTAGGCACAGGTGAAAAATAAATTGTTTTTTGTTGATGGAACCGCTTCTTGGTTATTCTGTCCTGACTTCCCCACAGAGGGTCACGAGCATTGAAATCACCAACCCAAAGGACAGGAGCACCCATTTTACTTAACACCTCCTCAAGCTTGGCGAGTACAAGGGGTTTACATGGGTTATAACAATTAACTACATGAATTTTACCCTCAGTAGTCCACACCTCAACAATCACACATTCAAGCGACACTTCACATTCACACCATTTGTATTGTAACCCTGTTTTAATAAATGTTGCACATCCACCTCCCTGCCAATCAACCCTGTCCTTGCGTAGACACTCATATCCCGGAATAGAGAAGTCAAGACACGGTTTCAGCCATGTTTCCTGCACACACAAGAGGTCTGGTTTAGCACTAAGATCTTTAATGAACTTTTTAAACTCTTGACCATTTGCAATCAGACTTCTAGCATTCCACTGCAGAATACAGACCATAAAAATAAAACTAAACATCATCTATATTGCCTTCAAAATCACATTCCCCTATGTCAAACCCTTCTTCCTCCTCATCCTCCTCCCCTGAGTGGTTGACTCAAAGGCTCCTGTCTTGTCCTCATAAAGGCACGTAGATCCTGGGGAGTATAATCCTTAATCCCCAAGAATCTTGCAGCAGCTTCCGATACAAACTTTATTATGTCAGACCTTGATTGCTTGCCACGGGTACCATAAAGAACATCAACAATAAAAGTGAGAAAAGCCTCTTTGTTAACAACAATCATCTCTTGACTAGAACTGTTAGATGGTGAACTACTACCCTCTATCGGCACCTTCAAGGAATGTTTCATATTGCTCGGGACAGGAGAATCTTTTTCCACTTTTTTAAGGGCCTCAGCGTAAGATATTTGTTGCTGTTGCTTTATTTCTTGCACTTGTTTGGCTTTTACAAACTGAGTACACTCTCTTGAAGATGCCACATGACTACCTCCACAATTGCAACACCTAGGAGCCGACACTGAACAGGAGACAGTCATGGTCACCTCCACATTTTGCACATCACCTGCCCCATTACAGGAGCCAGCCATATGGCCATAACGCTACATTTAAAGCATCGCAAAGGGGGTCTTTGGTAACTCTTCACTTGGAAAGACAAACAGCCCACAAACACTCTTTCTGGCAAATTTTTCCCAACAAATGTAATCAAAACTGGGGCATTGGGGTTTCCACCTTCACGGGCTTTAAACCGCTTTACGTCCCGCACAATACCTCCCTTAATGTTTTCTTTGATTTCACTCTGACATTTCAGCACACACGTCATAAATAACACCTCTTACAAGTTCGGTATTTTCTACAGCTAAAGCTTCTACTTTCTTACCTGCAATTTTCACAAATTTTTTCGCTCTATTCACTTGGTCCCTGTTTTTACAGAACACTAAAAGCACTCTGCTCGGTAAAACACGGGCATCAAAGCCCTCACCAACACTCCTAAGTGACTCAATCACCTTTAGTGGGTTAACAGCTCTAAACCCACCGCTGGTTTGATCTCTAAGCTTATAAATCACTTTATATTCCTCACTGGGCTTTGCCATCGTAGTAGACCTAGCACCTTCTTTGTCAAGCGATACATCAGCCCTATCACGCTTTCAGCCAGTTTAACTGACTTATCCCTCTCAAACACTTGACTCTCCTTCCCTCCACCTCCCGAGGAAGAAGCCATACAAACAGCTCACACAAACAATCAAGCGACTACAATTGAAACAGGTATTGCACAACACACAACCAACAGAGAAGAATAGCGCAGAATACCGCTACCGGGCCTATACAGGCCGTCGGCCGATACTCCAACACTTTCCCACTCTATACCTACCAGCAACCAAGTCAATTACCTGTAATCCTAGCCAGAAATCAGTCTGTCCATAACCTGAAACACGACGAACAATATTAAGTAAACCCTCCTGGATTTCCTCCTCAGCCACCGCCGGAACAAGTTACAAATGTTTGTTTGCTACTTCCAGGAGCACTTTTTCCCCGTGAAAAACCTCCGTAAAAACGAACACAAACAAACAAGTCGTAGCCGAACAAGTCCGTCGTGGGCCGAACGACAATCGATTCAAAACCCCGTGGCATGCACACTATCTGCTCAAGCATTTTTAAATACTCTGCATTCTGTTTTAGTGCAGCAGATAACTGATACAGTATTTTAAATGGTGATACAAGCACCAAACCCAGCACAAATACGCCTTGAAAAAAAGCAGGCGGGAGGCCAGATAGGGATCAATGCAGAATTACACAGGGCTCAAAATTTAAAAATGCTATTTTGTATGTGCGAATGTTTGCCTGTGAGTATTTTGTTGGGCCACAAGGGAAACAAGCTTTTTTTTTTTTGCTTTTTTGTGTTACCCTATATATATATATATATATATATATATATATATATATATATATATATATATATATATATATATACACACACTTTGAGTATAGTACTTCAAAGTTTGTCTTTTTCTTTTTAAAAAAATACATACTTAATTACTTAATGGTGATCTGAGGCATACCTGCTCCTTTTCTTTTTTTGTTGAACTTTTAACTATTACAATTAATAAATTACATTTTACTGTTAAATTATTTTAATATCAAGATTTTGCATGAAAGGAAACTGTAACGTTTGTTTTGTTCGCAACTTCATTAAAAATAATTCTATATGATCCTTTGATTTCATTTTTTCATGTTTTATTTATTTTACCTCGAAAAAAGCGTTCTAATGACGTGTGAAACGCTTAGAAATTTTGCAGCGTCTGTCAGTCGGTTTTTGGCGCTAAAAATCGCCGATTAGCTCATGCTAACGTTAGCTTTGTAAAAAAGTTTGGCGTTGTACATTTTGTTGCTGCTTACCTTTGTTAACATAAAGAAAAAATAATGTAGTTATAACAGAGCATGAAGATAAATGTAAGTAAAAATGTTGAATTGGAAAAAGACAAGACAAAAACAAGCTGAACACAGGTTAGTCATTTGTTAGCCAATACTAACTAATCTGAAGCTAAATACTTGTACTTTTAATCTGTAGCTAAATACTTATACTTACAACTAGCCAATAGTTGTTTGACAGCTTGCTAAAGTATAAGGCAAGAAAGGAGCACACAGTGTGTTGTGAAAAGTGTAAATTAATTTTACTTTATGTGGGCAGAGCTAAGCTAAGTGACCCCCTGCTAAGTGGGAAATCATTTCTAAAAGCTTTCATCTCTTTCTTCACAAATATCAGATGCTAGTTGAAGGAAATACTCAGAAGAACCAAAATGAGGAGGCAGGAAAACCAACCACCAAGGCCAACAGCAGGTTTGTATAGTTATTTAGCATTTTGTAGTTTACATATTTTTCAGTTAAGTCTTTTTCTGTGTACTTATGCATTATATACATTATATTATTTTAAATTATGATCATTCAAATGCAGTTTTGTTGTAAATATTTGCCAAATTAATACAATTTCTAATTACTTCTAGAACATGAAAGGAATTGTTACACATTTCTGAAAACAAGTTGCAGTAATTTTTAATTTGGTAAATAAAATTAGTTAAAATTTTAATAGTATGATTTGCATAAGTGATAAATTGGTCATGAGAGTAGCTATATGGGCAAAAGGTACTTGTTTTGGGAATCTATGACACATTTGTTGAGGTTTGTTGTACTTGAGCAGTCAGTGAGCATTTATAATAATTTTCCACTTTTGCATGTAAATACTGATGTAATTTTTGCCTCTGTCTGTTAAAGATTCACTTCTCTAAGATATCGCTTCCCAAGAAAAATGGGTAAAAATTAAATGCCAGTGTACAAAAAAATGCCAGATTACATGAAATCCAGAAATACCCTGAACTTTAAAATACTCAGGATTTGTAAGTAAATGGGTATATAAAAATAATAATAACTGCTACTCAGTTAAGTGTGCAGGTTGAAGCAGAGAAAACCCTCACTTCACTGCCATCTTCGTAATACAGTGAGGATTTGTTTTGTGCTGTCTGTGGTTGATGCAGAGACTCTGATTCATGCCTTTGTCTTTTCTAGATTAGACTATTGTAACGTCCCATTCTCTGGTTTACTGCAGACCAATATTAGAGGTCTCCAACTGGTTCAAAACGCCGCTGCTAGAACCTTAACTAGAAGCAGAAAGTTCGACCACATTACGTCGATCTTGGCCTTGCTTCAAGGGCTTCCTGTGATGTCTGTTTTTAAGGTTTTATTGCTAACTGATTAAATTATTCACAAACTAGCGCCTCCCTATTGAATTAAGCTTTACGTACCAGCCTGAGCTCTGCGTTCTCAGGATACAGGATTATTATGTGTTCCTGAGGTTAAAAGAAGTCAGCAGGCTACCAAGTGTTCTATCGTGCACCTGTTTTATGGAACGATGTGCCTTAAAAAAAGGCGGATTCTGTGGAGTCATTCAATTCCAGATAAAAGACTCATATTTTCCCTTTCATATGGCTAACATCCATGGATTGTGTAGAATCAGTTTTACTCTCCTCTAAAATTGTGTTATTAAAAATGGAGCAGGTCTCATTATATCAAATATTTTGGTTTTGTTGTTGAAGCAAAGGGTTAGCTGCAGGTGACCACATTAGTAGTCTCTCTGATTCTCTGTTGATTTATTGCTAACAAAACTAACGCTCTACGTGCTGTTAATTGTGTCTGAATGATTCAGCTCTTTTTCTGTCTGCGGCATCATTGCCGAGACTAGGGAACCTGAGTGCCACGTGGCTGGGCAAGTGGTCAAGGTTTGACCAGTGCCACATTCCACAATGACAGTCAGAAGTACCACTGCTGGTGGCAGGGATATGACACTAATTCTTGGACTCTTGGCATGGCCACCGGGCATATTGAAAGGATAAACACACAATTTGCTGGAGACTGTTTAGTTGCTTGACATTTGCTGTTACCTCAGAGTTACTCCACCTAGTGAGTGATACTTAATAGAAATGGCTCTGTGCACAGCTTTGATATCTTGGTAAAATTGTAGATTCATTTGTAACTTGACTGCTTTGCCGATCAGTCTAACACATTTAAATCTTTAGAGACTGATGGTAGAACAGTCATGTGTTTCCTCTTCTTGCCATCACCAGGCTGCCTTTCTGTGCCAATCTTCAATCAGAGGAATAAAAACAGACTTCCATTGACATCTATACCCTCCGAGAATGAATTCTTCTCCCACAGTGAATACATGCTAGGGGACGGCTCAGCATCATATAGCAATACATCGGGTAAAGTATTCAGTCAGCTTTTCTAAGGCTCTAATTGAGTCATCATTCACCAATAACACAAAGAATACATAGATTCATGAGCGTGCATGACTATCAAGGGTAGAAACATCTTCTCTTGTAAATTCTTTTACAGTTTCCTGACACCCCCCTATTCTAATTTGAGTTGTAATAGACATCACCCATAATCAAATGATTTAAGGCAGGTTATTTTTTTAATCATTGTTAGATTGAGGTTCTTCTACCACTGTAGTTAGTTAGGGTTATTAAAACCATCTTGGAAAGGACACTGCTGAAAAATACAGTAAATAACTTTCTTTCTGTGAATGTTTTTGTTTTTGTCCAGGTACCTATGGATGGCACCAAACCTGTGGTAGTTGTGATCCTCAAATCCACCAGTGGGGCCCACAAAGTAACCCACAGTTTTATCAGCCACAACACTACAGCAGCGACAGACCTGCTCCTGGACCTGCTCCAACAGTGAGAGCTTATGCACCGGTACCACATCCATACAAAGCTGGGAACACAAGGTATGGTTAATGAACCCCTGATTGTTAGTATCACCAGTCAGTGATTTGATACATTAGTCAACTTTCTTTTTTTGGAATCTTCAAAATATACCTTCTATGGAATCTGGGGATAAGCACTGGGCCCAGGGTGCATTTACATAAGAAGAAGACTAAAGTTATCCAACAGCAACCCTGTTTGACTCATCCTTTTATTTTGATGTAGTTTGTTCCAAACACACAGAGTAGCAGCAGAAGACAAAGTTCAAGAGGCCAACATGATAAACCCACCAAGAAATTCACACATCATCTATAAATTTTAAAAATGTCTAACACACAACTAGCATTGGCATTACTTGACTGACTTTAGATTTTTGGTTCCAAAATGTAAGCATGGAACATTTACCTCAATTTCCCAGAGGGAGTCATCCCAAGGGATTAATAAAGTTCTTTCTCTCTTTATTTTAACTTTTAGTTTGAAAGTGGGACCACAGGTTTCCTGGTCCAACCAGAACATCTATGAAGTTCCATGCAGCAGTGACAGTGTGCGGAGCAAGAGAACACCTGACATAGAGTTCTCTGACAGGGGGCAGCTGTCCCCTTACAGACCAGCCAATCCCACGCATCAGTATTCTCAGCAGTGGAAACCTGTGAGCCCTCCTAAGCCACATCCCAGCAGGCCTCCTGCTCCTGCAACAGCTCCACAAAACTCCTGGAAATTTACCAACAGCTTTGAGCCACAAACTCCCCCCTGTCAGGGAAAGAAAAGAACAAATCACACTCAGAATGCACCCCAGACTCAACCTCAGGTAAAATTATCCCCTTAGAAACACTGAACACTATGTAGGAATTGTTATAAATGTTCTATACAGTTAGTGATCAGTGCAGCATTTGATTTTTTTCCCCCCTCTTCTCAGCAGACACAGTCCAAAATTTCCAGAAAGCCGGCTGTTGAAAACTCTCTGAGAATCTTGACTGCAGTTATTGATGGCATGAGACACTGGAGCCAATTTAAAGACAAAGTCCCATATCTGTTTGAGATCTTTGGTGAGCTGATTAGCAGTCTCAGAGGTGTACTTTATGATATTGAAACACATTCAGTCTAACAGGCCGAGACTTTTCCTCAGCTACTCTAGACTCTGCAGTCACGTTGGGTCCCCACGGATCCAAGAGCTTCCTCATGAGAGACGGGAAGGAGGCTGTACAGTGCATCTTCTATGAAAATGTGAGGAAAAAACCCCCCACTATATTTACAGTGTCAGTTACTAAATTTGACATAACTATGCTGACATACTAACATTCTTCGGACTGTCAAGATGTGTAGTTTATATATTTGCAGGATCGGGGTTGGTCCTTTTTTTGAGGAGAACAAACCATTGCAGGTGGACACGGACTATAGCAGAGGAAATGAAAATTACAACAAAATTTCCAAGCAGCGAATCGGGATATTTATGAAGTTGGCACAGCTTGCAATATTTATAGACAAACTATATCTGAAGTAGAAAATGGACAGATTTGGTACAGCATCACATTGCAACACGGTGCTTCCTGTCTGTCTTACTGTGTGGTTGTCAGATTTGGACACTAACCAGGGACCAAAGGTGACAACTGGATGTGTTGGTACCGGTTCTCTTCGTAGGATCCCACTGGAATAACTTTGTGTCAAACTAACGGTTACTTTATGCACATAGATGCTTAGTGCTGACGACCCCAACTCTTGGAGAAGGTCAAGGAGATGCTCATGTTTCTTCAACATATAGATGGTTACTTTCACCAGGTGAGGTTGGACCGGTTGTCAGTGTTGGCAGGCATCCAGGACCCAAGATGGTTCTGTCGAGTGTTGGATGCCACGAGACAGAGCAGCAGCACATGCTTCCATATGTGATCCAGAGAGGAGACCTCACAAAAAATAAGTTTGGGGCCCACCGACGTACCAGATTTGGATGAAGATCCAGGCAAACAGACGCCGCCACTAAAATTCTGTTACCACAATAACATGATACGCTAACGCAACTAGATTAGGGTGTTATTACTGCACTAATTTTGAAATATGCAAAAGTTAACACATTTTGATAACAGATTAGCCAAAGTAGCATTTTGTCTCACTGTAAATCAGTCTGTTATACACATTTTCAGTTATTAAAAATTTACACAAATCTTGTTCCTAAAATCTTAGATGTTTGCCAACATCTTTGATACAAAAGTGATTACAGAGATGGCCTTGTCTCTGCTTCTTGTCTAACAGGAACAGGAACTGCCCCGCCTGATCCGTGGCCAGGTTCACCGCTGTGTTGGTAACTATGACCGGCGTAGAGACGTACTGATGTGTGTGTCCGTCAGGCCCGGCCTGCCATCAGAGCTGAGGAACGCCCAGGAGGCTGTTAAAGCGTGCGATGTAGAAATGAGGGCAGTGGTCAAACTCCTCAACGAAGTCTAACTGGAGCGGCGCAAGATTGTTCATAGCCTCGAAGTTCAGGGTTGCACGTTGTCATAACTGGTGACTGAAAGAGGACGTTCAAGTTATTTATACATCTTTGGTTCAGTAAGGAAGTCAGGAAACAGTATGTTAACACAAAAAACCTTGACTGTTCAACTTTTGATGTTTATGAGTTATTAACGACTTGAAATTATTGGAATAAAATAAAAGGTCTTATAATTTGTGACACTTTTATTGCAAATAAAATCACAGAAGAGCAGTTAGTAAGTCCCGTCGGCTGCTCCCTTGTTTCCACTCGGGGTCGCCACAGCAAATCTGAGGTGGATCCGCATGTTGAATTGGCACAAGTTTTACGCGGGGTGCCCGTCCCGATGAAATGTGGCAGTGAAACGGGAACCTTCCACACTGAAAGCAAGTGCATTAACCACTTGGCCACCACCCAGCTAAAACAACCAGGTGATATTTTCTTAAAAATGGAGCAGTTAAAGGGAAAGCTGGGATTTTTCTACCAGAGGTTTTTTTTTATGTTTTGAGGTTCATCTTTTCACTTGAGACAAAAGTGATTTATATCACCGCAGTGTTGATTGAAAACACAAATGGCATCACGGGCTAACAGCACAGGGGCTTCATGTTGCCACTGAACAGGCAAGAAAGTCGACTGCTGATGAGGGTCTCTCTTGCAAAATGAGACAGAGTCCCTGATCGGTAATTGACTTGTAATGACTCAGTGGAGAGCAGTGATTACCTGCAGCAACACATCAATAGTGCAGCAGATAACTGAAACAATCCTTCACATGGCGATACAAGCACCAGATTTGGCATGAAGGTTCTTCATAAATCAGTGTTTGTGAAAGTGCTGGCCACGTGACAATCCAGTATGACGGCCAGGTAGGGGTCAATGAAGGATGACACAGGGTCAAAATTTAAAAATGCTCCAATCATATTGAAAGCTATACCAAATTATGTGTCTGATCACAAAGATTCCAAAAAGGTATAGTTTGGACTATCTATGACTGAATGTTATGGAGTTACGGGTTAAAAACAGCAAGAATGGTAAGAAAGGTCAGTTTCAGTTTGCACAGGAGTCAAAAGTTAAAGTTGCTCCAATTTTGGTAGAAAGTGGTGCAAAATATTGCTTGAACTAATAGGATTAATAAATGGAAGAGTTTTGACTGTGTTGAATGCTTGGTTTGCAGAGTAAATGTCAAACAATGTTGACGTACATTGGATTCTATGGCATATGACGTATGTTACCCTGTAACATGACGACTAAGCATGACACATGGTGCAAACTATTCCTTTTTAAACCCTTATTAACTCAACCAATAATTTGCATCACATTTTACAAAAGTTGGAACAGGTTTAACTTTTGACCCCTGTACAAACTGAAACTGACCTTTGTCACCATTCTTGCTGTTTTTACCTCATAACTCCATAGCATTCAATCATAGATAGTCCAAACTACGAGGTCTGTTAGAAAAGTATAGTACCTTTTTATTTTTTTCAAAAACTATATAGATTTGATTCATATGTTTTTACGTCAGCCAAGCTTGAACCTTCGTGCGCATGCGTGAGTTTTTCCACGCCTGTCGGTTGCGTCATTCGCCTGTGGGCAGGCTTTGAGTGAGCACTGCTCCACCCCTCTCGTCGTCGTTTCATTGCGAGGAAATGATGGAATGATTTGGGCTTTTTTTCCCATCAGAATTTTTTCAGAAACTGTTAAGAGACTGGCAGCTGGAAACCATTTGAAAAATTTATCTGGCTTTTGGTGAAATTTTTACGGGCTTCACAGAGAATAAGGAGTGTTACTACAGCTTTAAGGACGACCCACAATGGCGCACAGCGCATCGCGCTCCGAGCCACCATAGAGAGGCAGAAACCACCAGATCATTTCTAAACGGATCGCTGTGTGGAGCCGGGACCATAGTGTGCAATTTCTCTGGTTATCACAAGAGCTGGACATCAGCCATTTTCCAGCAGATTTCACTTTTAACGAGATTTTGTCATGGAAAGCCGCACGGAGGCTTTGCGCGTCACGACCGATTCGCTGATGAAGCGAGACAAAGCAACACCTCCGTTTCGGAGTGTTAGAGGACAAGTTGGGACAAGTCCAGCTCTCCACAATTTCTCTTAACTCACTCGACTGGTAAGCACTGAAAGCCGAGAAAGGCATGTCCCAACTTGTCCTTTAACACTCTGAAACGGAGGTGTTCCTTTGTCTCGCTTCATCAGCGAATCGGTCGTGACGCGCGAAGCCTCCGCGCGGCTTTTCATGACAAAATCTCTTGTTAAAAGTGAAATCTGCCGGAAAATGGCTAATGTCCAGCTCTTGTGATAACCAGAGAAATTGCACACGATGGTCCCGGCTCCACACAGCGATCCGTTTAGAAATGATCTGGTGGTTTCTGCCTCTCAATGGCGGCTCGGAGCGCGGCGCGCCGTGCCCCATTGTGGGTCGTCCTTAAAACTGTAGTAACACTCCTCATTCTCTGTGAAGCCCGTAAAATTTTCACTGAAAGCCAGGTAAATTTTTAGAATGGTTTCCAGCTGCCTGTCTAACAGTTTCTGAAAAAATTCTGATGGAAAAAAAGCCCAAATCATTCCGCCATTTCCTCACAATGAAACGACGACAAGAGGGGTGGAGCAGTGCTCACTCAAAGCCTGCCCACAGGCAAATGACGCAACCGACAGGCGTGGAAAAACTCAAGCATGCGCACGAAGGTTCAAGCTTGGCTGACGTAAAAACATATGAATCAAATCCATATAGTTTTTGAAAAAAATAAAAAGGTACAATACTTTTCTAACAGACCTCGTATACTTTTTGGAATATTTATGATCAGACAAATAATGTGTTATACTTTTCAATATGATTGGACCATTTTTAAATTTTGACCCCTGTGCAAATCTTCACTGACCTCTACCTGGCCTCCATAATGGATTTTCAAGTGGCCAGCACTTTTACTCAGACACTGATTTATGAAAAACATTCATGCCAAATCTGATGCTTGTATGACCAAGTGAACAATTCTGGCCAAATGTCATACTTATCTGCTCCGCTACAAGTGCAGTCGTCATCCAACCCAGGATGAGTTGGAGAGACTACTTGCTGATTGACAACCGGCAGGTGAATCCTGACTGACGCTGTGATTGGTGTTCCACTGTGCTGTTAAAGATCTGCTGAATTTGTCATGCATCTGTATCTTAGGTAAGCTTTATTTCCAAGTCTTCTGTAGTTTTATGTTTAAGCCAACTGCCAGAGCTTGATGCAGTTTTGTGGCTGCAGTTGATTTTATGTGGAATTGATGCAGGCATTAACTATCCCCATTACACCAAACAGATTTGCTGCCTTGAAAAGTCTGTCTACATTTTCATCATTCACCAGTTTGTGTATGCAAAGTCAATGGTCATCTTCATCATTTCTGGTAAACAACCAGAAACTCTGTAAATCATCCGACATGGCCATGACTAGTGGTTTGCCTTCATGCATTGTTCAGAGTGAACCTACATTTAAACATATGTTTACACAAAGAAAATAATCCAGATGCACACAAAATTACAGCATACATAAAGTGTGTAGGTCAGTTCCATCAGCTTTGGACAGAACAAAAAAAAAAGTCTACAAATTAAGGATGTCATGTGGTGAGAATCTGGAAGAATAGATGAGCTGACCTAATACCGCTGACCAGAGGAGTGTGATGTTTCACCCACTATAGGTTAGAGTCCCATGGAACATTATTTAAAATAGGGATTTTTACCCTATTTTAAATAATGTTTAATTTGTTTTTGTTTTATGAACAAGGTTTTAGTACAAAACCTGCCTAAGAGCGGACACACTCCAGGAAAGAGGTTAATAAAACCATGAATGAGAAGTGGCATAGAAATTCAGAGAAAAAAAAAAAAAAAAACATTTTTAATAAGCTCAATCTCTGCTGTAGTGCCTTTGAGCAAGGCACAGTGTGTTTTCTGCATCGAAGCTTGAAACGGGAAAGTGGATGCTGAGGTCTTTTGACTAATCCATCTGAAGGATTAGAAGCAAAAAGCTTCTTTAGTTTCAAAAAGAATTACATTAAGCCAGCTGAACACATACACACACAAAACTAATAACAAAATAAGAGTGGAGTGGAGCAAATCTAAAGGCAAACCTAAAAATACAGCATGCTGTTTGTAAAGTCAGAGGTATATTTTTCATCTTTTTTATTATTTAGCACATAGCAGATTTAAACAAATTAAATATAAATGTAAACTGCTAAATATATTGAATAAATATAAATGTTCAAGTTAAATATTGAGGAAAATAAGTAAATTATTCACACCCCCTGCAACTCTTCTGCATAAAAAAAGGTGGTGACAAGTGATTGACCTTGACACTGTTGCTGAAAAGTTTATTTTGTTTTAAATAAAACATACTAGTTTATATGATCAGATTGGCTACAAATGAGGGCAACAAAGAGTTGGTGTTTACTGCTTGATGGTCATTCTCGGGGCATAGCCAGCTGTTATTTATTTTAATTAGTGTTGACATACAAAGCATAGCTACATAACATGGTTTCCCTGAATCCATCGTCCAACAAGAACAGCTGCATACAAATATTAAAAAAAAAAAAAAATTTAGTTGTTTGTGTGACTTGTGTCAAGTTGCATTTCGTATAAAAACGCAACTTGGCTTTGCCTATTCAATATCCCATAGGCATGTCTGCCACCTGCTGGATGGATAGACGATGCTGGATTGATGATGGATTAGGAGTAGGTTTGGTTTGTCAGTGAGTGATTTCTGCACGAAAATGTGCTAAATTTCAGATGCAAGCAGATAATTTGATTGTTCCATAGTGATTATATTCTAAAATTCAAATCACAGTCATACTTACACACAACCCCTTAGAAAGGATTTTGCATGAATTTATCTATTTAAAAAAGGCTGCAAGGGAGCTGGTTGAGTGAGTACGCACATAATTTTACTAAATCTAAGTTATTCATTACATTCTAATTGTTTCATAGGGATATGTTCTAAAACTCATGGTCATATCTCCACACAACCCTGCAGACGGGATTAGCTGTTCTGATTTGCCAACAGGAAGTGACATTTCACAGTCTGCACAAAAAGTTGATAAACACCTATCTCAGCCTGTTGGGTACAGTAGGTCCCGAAGTTAATGTAAAACTCATTTCCACGGTGATGTGATGCATTTGACAAATACAAAAATCATATTTTATAGCCTTTAGAATTCATCTTCCTGGTCTCCATTGAGGGACTGCGGATACTTTCTGACTGCAATCAGCAAACACTAAATAAACTTAGACCGAAAGCTTTTTTCAGTGCCCCACTGGAGTTGTTGTTTTCCTCTTCTTTTAATTTTTTGCTCATCTACAGCAACAAATAGCAAAACATTTTTACTGATGAAAATATCAGCTCTTACGTCAGCAGAAACTTTCAGGACATAATGTACATGTTATTTACATATCTCAACCCCTAGTGGCCAACCACTAAACTGAAATGAACATAACAATTTGGTCCATAATGATTTGGACTTTTTTTTTTAATGAAATACCATGAAGTGTAATTTGATTATTTATAGGGGCCAACAGGTGTTTTAAAAACAGATTTTAAAGTTTGTAGCCAAAAATATCTCCAGTGTTGCATCAAAAAATAATCTGCTTTGTCGCCGTTTGTTCAACGTTGTTTTATGTTGCTTCAACAGAAGCAACATAAAACTACTCCCTCACAGACTGTGTGGGCATGTCACAGAGAGCAGAGTGGCTTTGTGGGCGTGTCACAGAAAGCAGAGCAGCTCTGTGGGTGCCTCAGAATCAAGAGCAGCTCTGGCGGCGTGTCACACAGCAGCTCTGGTGGTGTGTCACAGAGCAGAGCAGCTCTGTGGGCGTGTCACAGAAAGAGTGGCTCTGTGGGCGTGTCACAGAGAGCAGAGCAGCTCTGTGGGTGCATTACAGAATCAAGAGCAGCTCTGTTGGCGTGTCGCAGAGCAGCTCTGGTGGCATGTCAGAGAGCAGAGCAGCTCTGTGGGCGTGTCACGGAAAGCAGAGTGGCTCTGTGGGCATGTCACAGAGAGCAGAGCAGCTCTGTGGGTGCATCACAGAATCAAGAGCAGCTCTGTTGGCGTGTCACAGAGCAGAGCAGCTCTGGTGGCATGTCAGAGAGCAGAGCAGCTCTGTGGGTGTGTCACAGAAAGCAGAGTGGCTCTGGGTGCCTCATAGAATCAAGAGCAGCTCTCTGGGCATATCACAGCAGAGGAGCTCTGTGGGTGTGTCACAGAAAGCAGAGTGGCTCTGTGGGTGCCTCACAGAATCAAGAGCAGCTCTCTGGGCGTATCACAGAGAGCAGAGCAGCTTTGTAGGCTTGTCACAGAGCAGAGCAGCTCTGCGCGTGTCACACAGAGCAGAGTCTGGGCAAGTCACAGAATCCAGAGCAGCTCTATGGGCGCTACAGAGAGTAGAGCGGCAATGTGGGCATGTCACAAGGTGCAGAGTGGCTCTTCTGTGTGTGTTTATGTCAGAGCAAAGACAAGGTCAGGAATGGACTTCTTTGGCATATGCTACAGAAGTTAAAATGAGCTGTTTCTGACTAAAAATTATCTTACAGTGGGGTTAGTCTTACAAGAAAACTTTAAAAAATATGGGAAAATCTTTTGTAATGGCAAAAAGGTTGGAAAAAAGAATTATGCACAACACGCCAATCTAGAACACTCTGTCAATACTTACAATAATAAAATAAAATCATTATTTATCTGATTAAATGGCAAAACTGACCATGAGGAAAGTAACTGAAGTAAATACAACCCCTGACAAAAATTATGGAAGCACCGGCCTCAGAGGATGTTCATTCAGTTGTTTAATTTTGTAGAAAAAAAGAAGATCACAGACATGACACAAAACTAAAGTCATTTCAAATGGCAACTTTCTGGCTTTAAGAAACACTATAAGAAATCAAGAAAAAAAGATTGTGGCAGTCAGTAACGGTTACTTTTTTAGACCAAGCAGAGGAAAAAAAATATGGAATCACTCAATTCTGAGGAAAAATTATGGAATCACCCTGTAAATTTTCATCCCCCAAATTAACACCTGCATCAAATCAGATCTGCTCATTGACATTGACCCTATGCCATGACATTGACCCTATGTGTCTTTTTGCAAGGAATGTTTCTGCAGTTTTTGCTCTATGGCAAGATGCATTACCATCTCCCCAGTGCCTTTACCTGACATGCAGCCCCATATCATCAATGACTGTGGAAATTTACATGTTCTCTTCAGGCAGTCATCTTTATAAATCTCATTGGAAAGGCACCAAACAAAAGTTCCAGCATCATCACCTTGCCCAATGCAGATTCGAGATTCATCACTGAATATGACTTTCATCCAGTCATCCACAGTCCACAATTGCTTTTCCTTAGCCCATTTTAACCTTGTTTTTTTCTGCTTAGGTGTTAATGATGCCTTTCGTTTAGCTTTTCTGTATGTAAATCCCATTTCCTTTAGGCGGTTTCTTACAGTTCGATCACAGATGTTGACTCCAGTTTCCTCCCATTCGTTCCTCATTTGTTTGTTGTACATTTTTCGATTTTTGAGACATATTGCTTTAAGTTTTCTGTCTTGACGCTTTGATGTCTTCCTTGGTCTACCAGTATGTTGCCTTTAACAACCTTCCCATGTTGTTTGTATTTGGTCCTGAGTTTTAGACACAGCTGACTGTGAACAACCAACATCTTTTGCAACATTGCATGATGATTTACTCTCTTTTAAGAGTTTGATAATCCTCTCCTTTGTTTCAACTGACATCTCTCGTGTTGGAGCCATGATTCAGGTCAGTCCACTTGGTGCAACAGCTCTCCAAGGTGTGTTCACTCCTTTTTAGATGCAGACTAACGAGCAGATCTGATATGATGCAGGTGTTAGTTTTGGGGATGAAAATTTACAGGGTGATTCCATAATTTTTTACTCAGAATTGAGTGATTCCATATTTTTTTTCCTCTGCTTGGTCTAAAAAAGTAACCGTTACTGACTGCCACAATCTTTTTTTCTTGATTTCTTATAGTGTTTCTTAAAGCCAGAAAGTTGCCATTTGAAAATGACTTAAGTTTGTGTCATGTCTGTGATCTGCTTTTTTTCTACAAAATTAAACAACTGAATGAACATCCTCCGAGGCCGGTGATTCCATAATTTTTGCCAGGGGTTGTATAATTATGGAGCTTCAAACTGAAATAAAATTTTTTTTTTTAAGGAAACCTTTAAAATTCATCAATAAACAAAAATTCAGATTTTTTTAAAAACAAACAAAATATATGATATAAATAATCCTCATGTGGATTAACAGTCCCGTGTTCTAAAACTGGAACAATCTGGAGTCTGAGTGGTGATGATGTGAGTGACGAGGTGATCCATCTTTAATATTTTGCCACAAAAAACAGCTCAGTTTCAGCCATTCATTTCTTCAGCTTCTTCACAAATAAGAAACAGGTATTTCCACCAATTCCAGCCACTCTGCATTAATCCTGCACCTGGATTGTCCTCTACGTGTGCACTCAATGGCTGGTCCAGATGTTCAGTTTGTTAAGCGTGGAAACGCTCCTTTGCATCACCGTAAATAATACTCATGGCGGCAGAAAAATGCTGCAAATCCTCCACATCCCAGAATCCCAGCCTTCAGGCCGGCTGCAAATACAGAAAAAAATTAATGCAAAGACAACAGAAACAGTTAATCTTATAAATAATCCCTAACTTAAAGGTACTGGGTTCCATACCACGAAATCCGATGGCTCCTCCTGTAACGCAGCCGCTGTACACTGCATTCTTCCAGTCTGACTTTCCTCTGTGCTGCAAAACAATTAAGAAGAGGTTATAAATTGCGCATGTGATACTGAGAAAAACCCCCAACATTTTTTATTTTCTTTCCAAATCCTTAACAGCAGTGATGCTGGTAACGTATTACTGTAAATCTGACCGCTTTATTCAGTAACGAGTAATCTAACACGTTTTAAATCTTTCCAAATCATATCAAATCAATACTTCTCCAAGTCACTGTGCATTACTATTATTTTTATATTGTGGATCCATGGCAGCATTAACCGAGCTCGGGGGCAGTGGTGGGCACAGATAACCAAAAAAATTAACTTTGATAACAGATAATCAGGTAACTGAAAAGTTGTCTTTTGTAAAGCTAAAACCGATAACCACCCAAAAAATGTATCGGAAGTTACAGATAACCGATAATTCCAGTATTGTCTCAGGTACATTTGCACTACTAACAAGCTGATTTTGAGTTTTAACACCACAATTGCTTTTGGTAGCGTCAAAGGTGATGACAGACCCAAACAAGGAGTCAGCACTTCTGTCTTGGTGCATCCTGCCCCCTGCTGGAAGCTCCTGTTCACTACATGGCTTCCAGCACAGACGCAAGCTGAGAGGAGCCACGAAGCTCAACTCTCTACTCATCACAGCGCTGCCATCAGGCGGAGGTCTTGGAAAATAAAGCAGATGCTGATTTAGGTTTGGTGTATAAATAAAATGATACTGATAGAATAACTCCCATTAATGTCAATTCTGTCATTTGTATAAAGTTAAAACATATATTTTTTAATGTTGAATAATGCAGTAATTCTGAAGTTTTGTAACAAACACAGACAGATGGAAAAGGATTCTGGGTACAAATGTGCCTCGCTAACACTGATCGGTTGACTCATTCATTCTGTGTAAACCAACATGTTAATGTGAGGTGTGTCGTGTGTTGGTGTTTACAGATAAATGTGCTTTTGTAAAATCTGCCATTTTTTACTTGTAAAAAACCGTCTGATATAACCGGTGTCAAAATAAATAGAACACTGCCATGATCTACTGGTGCCAGTGCGAGTTTTGGCCCTTTTTCAGCTGATTTTTCATTCGTGCGAGAATTTTTTGGATTGCACAGAGTTTCAGGTTAATCCACACGTCCTGCATCATTTAGTATACATGGAGTAACAAGCTGCGTTTAACATCTCATGACCACCTCCCGATCGGCGATCTAGAATATCAAACCTGTTTGATATTCTAGTCAGCCGTCGTGAGGGTATCCCGCTGCTGAAGCGCTACAAGCGTCCAACCTCTCGCACTGTGCCTGTGCAAACACCACAGACCTGTCTTGTAATTTTTTTTAAACTTTGATGTCTCCATCGAGAGTTTTTGTAAAAAATAAGAAAGTAAATTAAGTTTGAAAAAAAAGCTTCCGTTTACATTTTGCTTCTGGAAACACGAGTCCAACGTGTGGTTTTTTGAATGTACTACGCATGTGAGAACATAAACTGGACGCTCCGAACTTTTTACACCGTGCGGTTCTGTCGTACAGTTTGAGCTGGAACCGAGTACAGTGATTGAAAAATATCATACAGTGTCTGCCCAGCTTCAAGGGCGAATACTGCCATTAACACTACTGGCCAGTAGATGGCAGTAGAGACTGTGAAAACATGCCAAAACAAAATTCCATATAATCTGTGTCTGCTACGTTTAAGATGCGTGGAATTTAATAAATGCAAACACAATAACAATGTCTATAAACCCATAGAATATATTCACGAGAGTTTTAGGCACAAGAGTTTAATGCTGTTGTCCATGGAGCTTGATCAGAGTGTCTCAAATGCATTCTCCTGTGGTGAACGTACTGAGATTACCCTATCCTACCCATAATGCACTGGGCACAGCATGTCCATACTAAAACCTTAACAATTAGCACTTACTTTAAAACTAAATCATATATCTGATATTTTCACTTTATGAAACTTCAGATGTGACGGTAATTTAAATAACTTGTTCAAAATTAGTTGGTTAAAATTTGAACTATAAGTTAAAAATGTATGCCTCTGGATGACTTGGGTGATATTGCCAGTGTATCAGTATGGGGTTAAAGAAATTAGTTTTTTTTTTTCTTTTTGTTACCAGTGCTCCTTTGCCTGCAGAGGATAGAGCGGTTCTTCTAGAAGCAGCTCTCTTCTGTTGTAGAGGGTAGAACTACACATCTGCTACAAAACATTTAACAGGTAGGCGCTCAACTCCCGTAGCCTTGGTGGTATGTCACTGCCAATTTATGTTTTATTACTGGGCAGCGAAATATTAGAGCCTTATTATTTTGTTAGAAACAGATAATCTCCCTAGTTGGGTGGCTCTGGAAAAAACCTCGATCAAATCGAGCTCTGCATCTGCTTTACTTGCTCTCAGTTAACATTTACAATCCACTCTCAAACCTATACCTGTAATCCTGTTGTTACTCACACACTGAAAATTTGGAATCAGTTCAGAAGGTCCATTTCACTTTAGAGAACTATTGTTTTGCCCCAGTGTCAATAATCACATGTTTGTCCCTTCTTTGACTGAATGCAACTTTTAATTCCTGGACTCTTAAAGGTGTGCATTCACTTTATGATCTCTTATGTAGACAATATCTTTGCCTCTTATTGATCAGCTAGTACAGAAATTTGGTCTCCACTCTTCACATGTTTTTAAATATCTCCAGATCAGACATTTTGTGAGGTCAACTCTGTCAGTTTCCCTTTGTGCCCCTCGAAGAACTTGGGTGGATTCGATTCTGGGGTGCAAAACGTTTCCAAACGGACACTCAGCAGGATTTACAAACTGCTGAGCTATCACTATGAGACGTGTTTGGACTCCTTTAAACACAAATGGGAGCTGGACTTGGGGTGAAACCATATCAGATTCAACGTGGGGAATCATTATCAAGAACATTTATTCATCTTCAATATGTTTGAGACATTCCGTTCTTCAGTTTTAAAGTCGTCCATCATCTGCATTGGTCTAAGGACAAACTGTCAAAGTTTAACCTGACCTGGACCTGGCCTGCAACCACTGTAAGCAGTCCCCGGCCCCACTGGTTCACACATTCTGGACCTGTCCAAAACTACATGGTTATTGCAATCTGTTTTCACACACTTTCTGCAGTCCTGTGGTAGGACTGTCCATCCATCTCCACTGACCTCTCTGTTTGGTGTTGTCCCTCTGGAGGCCCTATTCAGGAAAAACAGAAGGCTATATTGCGTTTTGTTCTCTGTTGGCCAGGAGACTCATTCTCTGCCAATGGGAGGATTTACGTCCACCTACATATGTCAGTGGATGAGAGAAGTTATGTATCATATTAATTTGGAGAAGATCAGATATACTGTAAAAGGATCTATCAAGGTTTATCTTGATACATGGCAGCCATTTCTATCTTATTTTGAGAGTGTGCCTGCAGATGTTTTAGTTTAAATACTATCAGGGTCGGTGATGCATACTAACATACTGTACTTAAGATTGTGTTTGTATGTCCTTAGATGCCTGTACAGTTTAGTATTATGTATAGTTGATCTGGTTTAGAAGGGGTTGGGCGGGAGGGTTATTTCAAGTTTGTGTTCTCTGTTGTTTTGTGTGTAAAAATGGAAAAAACTAATAAAAATACTTGATAAAAAAAAAAGGTAGGCGCTCAACTAATTTTAATTTTATAAATGTTTGTAGCTGTTCAGCTTTGTTTACCAAGTTAACGGTCTAAAAATTATCGGAAGATAATTAGTCCGATAATGGTTTTCAAAGTTATCTGAAAAGATAATCCGATAATGAAACATTATCTTTGAAAATTATCATTTACTGGATTATTGGAACTGTGCCCACCACTGCTCGGGGGTTCGTTGATCTTCTCACTTAGCGTTCATGTTGCGACCTTTTTATCTGGCGTTTCCGCAGCAGCTCAAGGGTACAGGACTACTCTGTGTCTCTAGGGTGAATAAGAAGTCTGTGGGTTATAGAGCTTTCTCTTATCGTGCCCCTGTTCTGTGGAATGATCTCCCTGCATCAATAAAACAGTCAGATTCTGTGAAGACTTTCAAGTCCAGATTTAAGACGCACTTATTTTCGCTTTCGTTTGGCTAACATACTGGCATAGTATGTTACTATGCTTTTTACTCTTTTAAACTCATTTTAATAGAAATGGAGTGGGCTGCGGCCTCAACTTTATCTAAATTCTGGGTCTTTTAGTGAAGCTTAGGGCTAGTGGCCAGCAATCACCTTAGTATCTCTTTTGTTTTTCTTGTTGCTTAATGCTGACAAATTAGACTGTATTTGTTGTCTTTCTGATGCCTGATGTTTTCTTTTCTCTGTCTGAGGTGTGGCTCCATCCAAAGATGGGTGTGGTATCTGTTCCTGAAACCCTCCTGTCCTGTGCACAGTAACATTTCTTGTATATTTATTTTCTGAATTGCTTTGTAATTTCTGCCTGTAGCATGGCCAAAGCAGAGGGTCACCCCTTTGAGCCTGGTCTGCTTGAGGTTTCTTCCTCAGAGGGAGTTTTTTTTTTTCCCCTTACCACTGTCACCTGTGTGCTTGCTCTGGGGGTTGGTAAGGTTAGACCTTACTTGTGTGAAGCACCATGAGGCAACTTTGCTGTGATTTGGCGCTATATAAATGAAAATAAATTGAATCTGTGATTTTTTTTTTTTTAACTGTTCCTCAAGTCTAATACTTCTGCTACTTTTTCAGTGTAACTGCTGTGAATTTTAATTAATTTATTTACATCTGTGTGAATTCTGTGTGAGCCTTAGGAGTGGTTAGCTTATTCATTATTGGTTAGCTCATGCTTGCTTGGCTATACTCTTGAATTTTTGCTAGTGCACAAAGTACACTACTTTACACATTCCGTAAATCCTGCATATTGTTGGAAGATAGGGTGGTTCTCTTAGAGAGCTGTGTTCATAAGTTAGAACAGCTTCTTAGCTCAGTGGAGTTAGATGTTACGGGCACTCCAGATGAGGTTAGTGTTGGGCCGGCTAGCATGCCCATTAGCATCAGCCTAGAAACACCGGCTGTGGATGACGGATTTCGGACTGTGGCTAGGTGGAGGAAGCCCCATAAGGCTTAGTGCCCGGTTGTGGTACCGATCACACTCACCACTGCAAACTGTGAATCGGTGTCCCCCTTGGATTTGCCTGATGTGAATTCTCTGAAGCCCATGAGTGACTTCCACTCCTGTCTCCAGGCCGAAACGCCAGACTTTAGTGATAAGGGATTCTATCACCAGCAAAGTCAGGTTACAGACGCCGGCTGGATGTTAATCTGTATTCTTGGGGCCAGAGCTCCCGACATTGCATCACATCTTACGGTACTGACGCTGCAGAAGGGAAAACAGACTAAGGAACATGGACATGAGATATAGTCACATAGTTATTCATGTCGGCACAATGATGTAGGATGAAGCACTCAGAGGCACAAAATGGACATAAGAGAGGACTTGTGACCTCCTTGCCAGAAAGATGTGTTGGTCAGTCTCTGTCCCCTCCCCTCGCGGGGTACTGATGAGGTGTTAGCAGGCTTGACATCATTAAATAGGTGGCTGGCACAATTTTGTAGACAGCAAGGCTTTAGCTTTATTGATAACTGGCCTCGTTCTGGGGCTGCCGTGGCTTGCTGATGCCAGACGGCCTCCACCCTACTGGGGAAAGAGCCACCATCTTGTCTGCGAACATAGATAGAGCTCTACAGGGAGGGTAACATTAGGAATTTACAGCAGGCCACTGAGCAGGTGATTAGAGACCCTGCAAGGCTTATGACAAATGTGGGTGTCGAATCCATTAGCTTAGCGGGGAAATTAGTGCAGAAAATTCACTATGGTGATAGTGCAGTTTATCTGCCAGGTCGGGAAATTCAAGAAGTTGAGACTGTGGTCTGCTTCCGTAGACGTGTCCATAAAATCAGAGGGATATGCTTTGCAAACTTAATATCCATTACTACAATGGATGATGTTGAAATTGAGGAAGCCCCAATGCTTGTTCCAGCAATATCAAAGATTTTGTGTCTGCTACCTACAACGCGCATGGAATGTCTCAAACCTAAACCTACTTCTAGGCATCTTATATATGCAACTCTGGAAGCACCCCTAAACCCCAACAGTTCAACTGTCAACCCCACTGAGGTCCTTAGTCTGGGTCTCATTAACATAAGATCACTATCCTCAAAATTATTGTTGATTAATGATCTAATTATTGATCATCACTTAAATATGATTGGGTTATGTGGAACCTGGCTTAAACCTACAGCTGTCCTCCTCTTAAATGAGGCCTGCCCACCACCTATACATTTAGTCACATCCCTCGTGATGCGAAGCAAGGCGGGGGTGTTGCTCTATTTATAAATCTAGGTTTAACTTATTAGCTGTTGGGGGTCACAAATATAACTCGTTTGAGGATCTGATTCTCCGCTCTGCTCAGGATATTATGCATTGCCAAGGTCAGAAGAATAAAAATCAGCTGTATTAATCTGTCACTGTATATAGGCCTCTTGGCCCATATTCTGAATTCTTAGATGAATTTGGTGTGTTCATCTCTAACTTGTCAACTAGTGCAGATAACATTCTGATCATTGGTGACTTTAACGTTCATAAATAAGCCTTCTGATCCCCTCTGCAAATCATTTATGGAAATTGCGGATGCATTAGGATTTCGGCAATGCATTCAGTACTCGACGCACATTAGTGGAAATACCATGGATTTGGTTCTCGCACGTGGTATTGCTGTCACGAGTATTGACATCATGCCTCTTACATCATTGGTCTCTGATCACTCACTTATTAAGTTTACAGTTTCGCAGCCGTGTTTAGTGGAACAAACAACTTACATATCACTACGGTGATGCATCAACTCCTCAACTAAGACTGAACTCAAAGCTAGACTCCCTGATGTCTTAGGCATTCAAGACGGTAATAAGTTGACATGAAAACATTATTACACCAGATGTCCTGCAGTAACGTGTTCCCAACATGAACTTAAATCTGAAATCCACAACATTTTACATGATTTGAGCATCAAATTTATCACAGCTGAAAGTTTCCCTGATACACCATCCACAAATCTGTGCATGCACGTGAAGAACAGTTGTTACATACCGACTCAATGATGCACTCTGTGCAGGAGAACATGGCACCCACAATGGCAAAGTTCTTGGCGTAGGACATCCCCCTCTGACCCATGTCTCTGAGGACTTCTCGTGCTGTCGGTGTTCTCAGGGGGTCTTTGGGGTCAAAGCCAACGTTGCTATCGATGCCAGCTGTGAATACGCCAAAAGCTCCTCCGAGAACAAACCCTGTTTAGCAAAGAATAATAATCTGATTCCACATGATCCAGTTCAGCCTCAGAAATCTTCCTTTTATCTCTTTCTTTAATACAAAAGCGCCTTGTGGTGAATTGTGTTGTGATTTGGTGCTATATAAATAAATTGAATTGAGACAGGCTTTGCTTTTATCTCTTTGTCACAAAAACCCACCTTAAGAACACAAAAACTAGCCGACAGTGGTACTAATGTATGCAATCTCTGAGTGTGTTCGCTTGAGCTTATTAAAAATGTAAAATAGAAAACTAAAAACTACTGGAAGTGCTGCATTAAAAAAACAAATCTGCATGAAAAAAGAAGGCAGACCAGCTCAATTAACTCACAGACTCCGTGGACATGATGTGTACACAGTACCACAACAAACACTTACCTGTGTCTCAAAGTGAAACTGGGTACACAAGGTCACCTAGAGGTGACCTTGGAGAGCTCCAAGACCTCTGACAAATTCAACACTTGGCACGTTTTGACTCTTATTGAGGCCACCAGGGGGCAGAGTCTCTGAAACAATATGTATGCCAGGGGTGGCCAAGTTCGGTCCTCGAGAGCCACATACCTGACACTCTTAGTTGTCTCCCTGCTCCAACACACCTGAATCCAATGAAAGACTCGTTAGCAGACTTTTAATGAGCCTTTCATTGGATTCAGGTGTGTTGGAGCAGGGAGACAACTAAGAGTGTCAGGTATGTGGCTCTCGAGGACCGAACTTGGCCACCCCTGATGTATGCAATATCTTGACAAAGACTTTGTGAATCAAAGTGAAACTATGTACACAAACTCACCTCACTAAGACCACACAAAAGTTCGAGGTTGGGCACGTTTTGATTATAATTTTAGCCACCAGGGGGCAGAATCTGTAAAATCTTGTTTACGTTATCTTGACAAAGAAGCTACATACATAAGTTAACCTTACTCAGACCACACACAGGTTTGATGCAGGTATGTGATCAAAGAGATTGGAGCCAACCCCAATGGTTATTGGGTGTGAGGCAGGGTTCATCCTGTACGAGGTCTGTTAGAAAAGTATCCGACCTTATTATTTTTTCAAAAACCATATGGATTTGAATCACGTGTGATTACATCAGACATGCTTGAACCCTCGTGGGCATGCGAGAGTTTTTTCATGCCTGTCGGTTACGTCATTCGCCTGTGGGCAGTCTTTGAGTAAGGAGTGGTCCACCCTCTCGTCGATTTTTTCATTGTTTAGGAATGGCTCAGAGACTGCTGCTTTGTTTGATAAAATTTTTTTCAAAAACTGTAAGGCACAACTGAGTGGACACCATTCGATAAATTCAGCTGGTTTTCGGTAAAAATTTTAACGGCTGATGAGAGATTTTGGTCTGGTAGTGTCGCTTTAAGGACGGCCCACGGCGCCTGACGGCAATCTGCGCTTCGAGACGGCAGCGTCTCGCCGTTTCAAAGTTGAAAACTTCCACATTTCAGGCTCTGTTGACCCAGTAAGTCGTCAGAGAACAGAGAACTTTCAGGAAGAACTCGGCATGAGGAGTTTATTCGGACATTCCATTGTTAACGGACATTTCGTAATGAAAGAACGTGCGGGCAGAGTCGCATGTCAGGCCGGACCCGACCGCGGGGGGTCGCAACAGGAAAAACACCTCCGTTGGAAACCTTAACGGGCAAGTTGAACATGCCCAAGCTGTTATAACAATTTCTCAGTTACTCACTTGTTGAAAGCCATCAAAAGCCGCCTGAATTTTACAAATGGTTTCAACACGGAGGTGTTTTACCTGTCGCGGCGCACACAGATGGCCAAGTCGTCACGGAATGACTCGGCGAATTTGCGCGCACGTCTTCATTACAAAATGTCCTTAAACAGTGGAATGTCCGCATAAAGTCCTCATGCCGGCCTCTTCGAATCTTCTCTGTTCTCTCATGACGTCCTGGGTGAATTAAGCCTTAAATTAGGATGTTTCAGGTCGAAACAGGCCGACGACGGCGCCTGGAAGCGCTGCGCGACGTCCCGCTCCGTGGGAAGTCCTTACAGCGACAGAAACACCCCATAATCTCTCAACAGCCGTTAAACTTTTCACCGAAAACCAGCTAAATTTCTAGAATAGTGTCCACTCGGATATTCCTCACAGGTCCAGAAAAATTTTGATATAGCAACGCGCGCCGTCTTGAGCAGCGTGTGAACAAGGAATTCAGCCGAGAGGGCTGAACCACATCTCACTCAAGGCCTGCCCACAGGGAAATGACGTCACCGACACGCGTGAAAAAACTCACGCATGCGCACGAGGGTTCAAGCATGATTGGTGTAATCGCACGTCATTCAAATCCATATAGTTAAAAAAAAAAATAAAGTGTCAGTTTCTTATCTAATACACCTCGTACATAGTGCCAGTCTGTCGCAGGGCTGGGTCAGTGTTGCCGTTGTGAAATGTATAAACTACAGGCACATAATCAATCATTTTATATGATTGACTGATTTTATAGTGATGTCTTGCTGCATCTTAAAGCTTGACAAAATACACAAGTTGTTAAATGATCATTTTCTGAATGAATATATAAGCAACCTTATCGATCCTAATAGTTTGTTGATTGTATGCAGATCATGTATGCACCTCCCACACAGGGCAGACATGTCACCCTTGATCATGGATGATCCTGCCCTACCACAAATCGGGAAAATTTGGGATCCAAACAACTCGCGGTGTGACCTGTTCTGTCCAAGTGGTTGGGAATGTGGTATCGATCCCTTGCGGATTGCCTTGGTATTAATGCTCCTTCACTGGCACTGGCAGTTCACTGGCTGATAAGTTCCAAAACAGATGCCCTTCCAAACATCCACACAGTTTTCCTGGAGTTATTTAAGTTACAACCAGTATCTGCTGAACCTGTCAGTAAGCTATTTAACCACTCATGAGCACTCATTTCCTCTAGCAAATATCTTTAACTTTTCACTCATGTCAGGCACTGTACTCAGGGAGTGGAAACAGGCTCAATTTACACCTGACACGCTGTAAACTCTCTTTGTTCCCAAAGTACATGGAGTAGCTGCTAAGAAGATGCTGCGTTATAATGGTTGCAGTGCTGCTCAATAATCATCCAAACAATGATCACCTCGTCTCACTGTTAAACATTTTAAGAAAATGTGTAAAGAACATTTTAAAACGCTTTGGTGCTGCAAGTGTCCCCATTATTTTGTCACTCGTCATCTGATGTTGGGTCTCACTGACTCACTTGACACTGCTCAGATTTTAATTTAATCTCCTCGTCATCTATCCATTCTAATGGGTCAGGCCTCAATATATAAATGGGAACTGACCTAAATCAGCTGTGTGATGATCCCACTGAACCGAAACCTATCAAGTGACATTTGTAACTGTGGCATATTTCTTGGTACCCTGAATAAGGATATTTTACTTTGTTTTTTTTTCACATCTCTTGTTTTTTAAACATTGTTTTTATTATCAGTTACTGAGTGACTATCTTTGTGGCTCCTGTGGGTTCGAACATAAGACTCCTTGCTCTGGAGATCAAGGAGGTCAGCAAAGGGGGAATCCCCGCTCGTCAAGCCAGTGGGAACATATTTCAATCTGGATTCACATTGCTACTTAGCAGCTGTAACAACAGCATGTATACCACAGAACAGTAGAGAGATCACCTGTATGAAAAACCATAAGTGTAAGTTTGATTCAGATAAGTGTTGCTGCCCAGTTAAGGAAAATATAAACTAATCAAAGTTATAGTTCTATTAAAAAAAAAAAAGATTCCTATAACTTCCCTGGAGTCTTCTCCCAGTTGAAGGTGGCTGGAAGATCTCCCGAGGGAGACGACCAGGGGGCATCCTCACCAGATGCTTGAACCACCTCAGCTGGCTCCTTTCGATGTGATGCTGCTGAGTGTAAATCCAGATGCCCGACTGAGAAATCTCATTTATTTTTTGAGGATTTTCTTGCTGGCAGATCCCCTCCCGGTAGTTTAATGTGGTGAGCAAATTCAAAAGACTCAAAGATTGACAAGAAACGGACTTCAAGTTCAGATGCTGTATTAAAAAAAATGCCTTCCTTGAAAAGAGAGTTGCTACGACAGCTCTGAATGTCCTGCCGCACACTTCCCCACGGAGATGCTTGCAAGCCATCCTGACATAGCGCACCGCCTACGTTTTTAAGCCTGTTCTCGGCCTGCACCCAGATGGGCGGGCCTTGCCCTGTGCATGGATCAGAAGAGCTATGCAGTTGGTTGGAAAGTGTTGCACTTGACATTTAAATCCAGGTGACCTGCTCGCATTGTTTATTTGAACGGTATGTCATTTCAAAACTGTGTTCTGTCTGTGTGGCGTGATAAGCGCAGTATGCATCTTGACACCTGTCACCCCAGAGGAGATATGAAGTTCTCAAATGGTTCGAGGACAGGGTCATGGGACATACTGTTCAACACCACTGTATCCACAATCTTGTTCTTTCAGTCATTACTCAAAGTTCATAACTATCTGTGAGGACAGGAGGGTAAAATTAAGCAACCCCTTGTTTCTTAGTATCATAGTTGGGGTGCTACAAATTAAATGACCTCTAGGTGGCAGTAGTTTCTAATGGCTGGGAAGCCTCGACACGTTAACGGGGCTCCTTTATCCGACCAAAACTACACATAGGGCCACAGCCATCACAGCAGACTTACAGTATTGATAACGTGATGATATATTGTTTACCTCCGACACAGGCCAGAGTAGACTTAAAGGCACAGCTCTCCATTCCCCGCTCGATCATCTTCTGTTCTTCACTTTTAGGGGGCACTGGAAGTCCCATCACGGCAGGATTTGGATCCTTCGCGGATCTCTTATCACCGATAAGATGCTCCAGAACCAGACTGTACTGGATCGGTGGACTTTCCGGACTCGGACCAGCCGAGCTCGGATGTCCACCAACAGACGCCGCCATGTTTCCACCGACCGTTCAGGTAAATGTAATGAAAGACGATGGAGTGTTCTTTCGTCATATTTTAAAGCCTGAGAATCACACTGTAAATTTGAGAAAGCAAAAGAGCAACTAAACATGACTCGCATTAATTTATCTGAAAGAACAACAATACAGTGTTTACAGTGATTAGTTTTATTTTTAATTTGTTTTCGGTGTTTTCCCGCACGTCAGCACATTCAACAAAATGCCAAGATGAACTCCAAAAATACACACACACACACATACACACAGTTGGAATTATTAAATCAATTTATTATCTACTATTTACATAATATTATGTTTATTGTTATATATCATTTATTTCATTTATTATATTATTACCTATATAAATACAGTTTTCATATATTAATTGTATTATTATTTATTCTTCTGATTTGTAAATGTCTGAAATGTATATATATATATATATATATATATATATATATATTATATATATATATATATATATATATATATATATATTCTTTGTCTTTCGGCTCTTCCCATTAGGGATCGCCACAGCAGATCAATCGTTTCCATCTCACCCTGTCCTCTGTATCTTCCTCTGTCACCCAACCACCTGCATGTCCTCCCTCAGCACATCCATAAACCTCCTCTTTTGGCCTCCCTCTTCTCCTCCTGCCTGGTGGCTCCATCCTCAACATCCTTCTCCCTATATAGCCTGGGTCCCTCTTTTGCACATGTCCAAACCATCTCAATCTCGCCTCTCTGACTTTGTCTCCAGACCGTCCCATCTGAGCTGTCCCTCTGATATGTTCATTCCTAATATTGTTCATTCTCGTAACTCCTAAAGAGAATCTCAACATCTTCAGCTCTGCCACCTCCAGCTCTGCCTCCTGTCTTTTGTTAGTGCCACCATCTCTAAACCGTACAACATCGCTGGTCTCACTGCTGTCTTGTAAACTTTCCCCTTCACTCTGCTGATATTCTTCGGTCACAAATCACTCCTGCCACCTTTCTCCACCCACTCCACCCTGCCTGCACTCTCTTCTTCACCTCTCTACCACACTCTCCATTACTTTGAACAGTTGACCCCAAATATTTAAACTCATCTACTTTCACCACTTCTACTCCTTGTAACCGCACTATTCCACTGGGCTCCCTCCCATTCACACACATGTACTCAGTCTTGCTTGTACTGACGTTCATTCCCCTGCTCTCCAGAGCATATCTCACCTCTCCAGACTAGAATCAACTTGCTCTCTACTCTCACTACAGCTCACAATGTCATCTGCAAACATCATAGTCCATGGGGACTCCTGTCTGATCTCATCCGTCAACCTGTCCATCACCACTGCGAACAAGAAAGGATTCAGAGCTGATCCTTGGTGTAATCCCACCTCCACCTTGAATGAGTCTATCATTCCGACTGCGCATCTCACCACTGTCACACTATTCTTGTACATGTCCTGCACTACCCTAACATACTTCTCTGCCACTCCAGACTTCCTCATACATACCACAGCTCTTCTCTTGGCACCCTGTCATAAGCTTTTTCTATGTCCACAAACACACAATGTAACTCTTTCTGGCCTTCTCTGTACTTCTCCAACAGTATTCTCAGAGCAAACATTGCATCTGTAGTGCTCTTTCTCAGCATGAAACCATATTGCTGCTCACAGATCTTCACCTGTTTTCTAAGCCTAGCTTCTACTACTCTTTCCCATAACTTCATGCTGTGGCTGATCAGCTTTATGCCTCTGTAGTTACTGCAGCTCTGCACATCACCCTTGTTCTTGAAAATAGGAACCAGCACACTTTGTCTCCACTCCTCAGGCATCCTCTCACTTTCCAAGATTTTATTAAACAATCTGGGACTGTGATTCTCTCAATCCCCCAAAATTTAAGGATGCTGGGGAGCCATGACCGGCCTGTTTATAATGTCTTGCCATGGCATAAGTTAGAATCACAGTTCCACCCAGAGGAGGTGATATCATTAAAAAACTTTTATGTAGAGAAGCATTTTGGATTTACACTTTAGGCACCTTGGAACCTTTTGGTTTGAATGAAGAACTAAAATTTACTTGTTTTCTCTAATAACTGTTTTTTTTTATTCTGGTTTTAGTTATGTTTGTTTTGGGACAGTGTGTCTCTAATTATGAACTGATTACTGATTGAGTGAGTACTGTGGTTGATGGATGGTCATGCCCCCTTTGAAAGCATTAGGACACCTGTTTGTTATTAGTATTTAAGCTGTACCATCCTTGTCTTTGCAGGACTCTGAGGAAGATGTGATCCTCATGTCGAAACGTTAGTCCCTCTATAATTTTGTTTTCAGCACCTTATTAAAATTTTTCAGCACTTATTTCTGTGTTTACTAGGTTTTTTTTTTCTCCCATATACATTGTTCGTGTTTTATTAAAGTCTGAAGTCACCTTAAATACCAAATGAATTAGTTTTATTTTCTTAATACACCTGTCTGTGTTATGATTAGTTGGATTGAATCTGGAATGCAGACAACCACAACACTCATTCCTTTTCTGTGCTCACTTCAGTCAAGGGTCACAGTGGGGTTTGAGACTATCCCAGCAGACTTAGGGCATAAGGCAGGGTACAGCCTAGAGAGAATGCCAGTCTGTCCCAGAGTCACATGTAGACAGACAAACACATTCACACACACCTATGTTCAGTTCACCTAACCTGCATGTCTTTGAAAGTGGGAGGAAGCCAGAGCACCAGGACGGAACACACGCACACACACGAGGAGAACATGCAACCTCCACACAGAAAGGACCGGGCGGGAAGTGATCCCATAACCTCCTTGCTGTGAAGCAGCAGTGCTAACCACTAAGCCACTATGCTGCTCCAAACCAGCAGATCCACCTGGGATCTGCTGTAGTGACCCTGAGTGAACACAAGGGAGAGGCTGAAGGGACTACTTACATCGCCCTTCACTGGATGTATAATGAGCCGCAGATACACACACACACACACACACACACACACACACACACACACACACACACACACACACACACACACACACACAACACACCACACACACACACACACACACACACACACACATACACATTTATTTATTAATTCATTATTTCAAACATGTTCTGTCATTAGCAAAAATGATTACATTTACACATTGTTATGTTTGTAAAGGAGTAGGCAGAAGTTGTTTTTTTTTTAGCATTTTAGAATACCAAGCTACTTCCACAGGAATTTTGGTGAAAATAACTCAAAAAATAATGCAGAAGCATGCAACACATTACAATTCAGAGACAGTAATATTGTAATAACTAATTACTTAGCAATGACAGTAGTAACGTATAATGTATTACACACTTGCCCTAAACTGCTCAAACGTGGTTAAGTATAAAAAACAAAAGAACAGTGGCTAGAAACTAAAGTGGAACTCAAGAATGTGAAATGTAAAGGAACAGTGGTCACAAAACAACTATTCAGACGTAGTTTTTATGGCTATTTGGCCGCCCGCAGATTCTCAAAGATAAACTTCATATCCCAGAATCCTCCTGGAGCACTGCGCCAAACTCGCGCGTTCCACCTACAGGCACCAGAGGACTGTCGCGTGCGTGAGGCGGCAGCAGAAGCAGCATCCAGCAACATTAAACAGGTGGGACGTGGCTCTTACTAATGTCTCATATTAATTTATTTCAGATTTTCTTCGTCACTTATTACGCTTATCAGCTGTTTGTTGAGTTGGTACATGTAAACTTCATGGCTGACGTGTGTCTGTTGTGGTACATCAGTTCTTTTTCTCCGCTGTACTTGACAGCAGCGTCAAACTGACTGATGAGGGGTTTTCATTTAACGGGTCACAAAATTCTCCTTAAGCGCGCTTTTCTGTTAACGAAAACGTCTCTCGAAATTACGCTTTGTTTTCATTTAATTAGTTTCTGTTACTGGGTAGCTGTAACGTTCGGGAAACAGAAGTCGAATAATGTTGGCGTTTATCTTCCGTTTAACATCGATCCTTTTTGGGGGGTATCGAGATGCAACAGGACTCTTCGAGCGCGATCAATGTTCATCTGCTTTAAAAAAGACCGCGCAACTGCTTGTTTTTTGCCTTTTCCGTTTGGGATTATGACAGAACGCTGCTTGAGCTCTGTAAACTTATCGCCGTCCTGTGTTTTATAATAATTACGTCATAAAGGTGTAGAATAAAAGACTTTCATACTAATTTCATGCAATAAATTTCCAGAGCCCATGGCGACATTTGCTAATGTTTTCTCTGTTCAGTGCTAAATCTGCAATGAAAAGGGAACTAATCCTTGCTGAGGAGGTTGAACCTGAAATTGTGTGATAGGTTGTTGTTATGATAGATCCAGATCTGGTGGCACATCCTCAGATTTTTCCATATTGACATTGTCAAGCAATCCTAGAATGCCACCATCACAGGGATTAGCACCATACTGAAATTATAATGCCCGTAATTGTTAATTTGATCCTAATCCTATCTGCACTCAGTTGTTGAAGTATTTACTATTGTTTAAAGTTGTTTGCAGGAAGTGTGCATGTCAAAAACAAGCTCAGTATGACATATTATCAAATACCTATAAATGATACGCCAGTATGATTGGATAAAACACTAAAGAATAAATACCAATACACCCTTGTGATATTTTTTGCGGACCGGTAATATTTTTCATACCGCCCGAGTAAGTGAATGTCGCCTTGGTAATCATACATATGTTGGGACGTCACGGCATGTGCAATCCTAGATATTGTCAATGTGTAATTTAATACAGTGGTCCCTCGCTATATCGTGGTTTCACCTTTCGCAGCCTTGCAGTTTCGCAGATTTTTTTAGTGCAATTTTGCATGCTTCTTCTTTTGAAGCCAAAGGCCGAAGGGTGTATGGTTTTCTTCAGGGTGTATAAAGCCATATTCATTGTTGAACAACTTGATAACTGATAATATCAGTCATAATATCAGGGTATATCACATACCAGCAATGTTCTGTGCATCTGTTCTCGAATGGGACCTGGACCATATCGAAATTGTGCAACTGGGCATGATTACCAGAAGTGCACAGAGGCAGGGTCTGCAATTTCTTTTTCCAATTTATTTTCATTATGTAGTGCCAAAGCACAACAAAGTTTCCTCAAGGCGCTTCACACAAGTAAGGTCTAACCTTACAACCCCCACAATCTGGAAGTGGAAGTATTGTTCAATTTTCCAAACATTTTGTGTGTGTTACAAAAATTATACCCCTCATCCAGACTGTTATTGTAATCCTATTCCTAAACCTTTAAGATAAAATAATTTACAAAGTTGACAGGCCTGAGACAGGTTTAGAGCCTCCTTAGTGCACTGGAAGCACATCCAGAAATGTCGTTTATATTCACAAGAAAAGTAAAAACATTACCACTTTGCTCTGATTTGCAACCTGCACTGAACACACCCATCCAGTTGCACAGAGATGAAATACAATTCTTGTTACCATAACTGCTAATCATAACCTCTAATGATGTTAATATACAAATAATGAATGTTTTTATGAGTTCACTGTACAAATATTTCACGAGGTGAAAAATGGAATGTTCCATTCAAAAAGGTGAAGCCGAGTTGAATGAACATTCCATCTTTCACCAAATTAAATGTTTGTACCATTGAAAGAATGAAAAAACATTCATTATTTGCTTTATATAACGGCTAAAATAGATCCTTGTCATTTGATATTTTATGACTTTATAAACAACAGAAAAGGGACTTACATTTGGTGTTCCACTGGTGTTTTGATGTCAACAGGCCAGAATGAACTTTAAATTAGAGTCCAAATTTGTTCTCAGTCAACTTAGAAAAACAGTTAGATGTAGTCTTTGATGCCGTGCACTGACTTCATGTACTTTAAAAAAAAAAGACTTTGTGTAGTTTCTCAGTCCAGCGAAAAATCACATCAGCTTTTCATCCTAACAGCTGTTCATGCCTTCAAATGGACGGTGTGTGGATTTTTTTTTTTGTTTTTTTTTGTGTTAGAAGAATTAGCAGTGTCAGTTAGTTCCGTCAACTCGTTGTCCACCAGTTTAACAAACTCCACTATGTTTAGCTAAATGCCCCCCGTAGTGTGAGGTGTGGTGTGTAGTGTGTGGTGGTCGGGCGTGCAATAGCACACTTCATATAGCACCAAAATTGCATGCTCAAAAGAACTATTGCACGGTAAATGAAACACAACGACAAATGGTATGAATAATCCTTGTCACATCACGTGACATATAACCCACCAATCAAATGACAAGGCTCCACTCAGCTGTTATAATGCATGTTATCTAAAAGCACCTTGAGAGCAAAGAAACCAAAAGTCAACAAGTGCAGTTTCACATTAGCATGTAAACAGGAGTAACCAGGATCTCCTGGGGCCTCATGTACAAAGACTTGTGTGGATATCCTACTGAAACGTGATGTACACCAAACCCAGAAACTGGCATAAGCACAAAAATATTCAGAAGTATCAAAGTGTGTAGGCCTGAATCCATGCACGTTCAGTTTGTACATCCCTCTGAACATGGAATTAAGCATGGAACCAAACTCCTCCCTGGCCACACCCTATTTAAATATGAAATTTCATGTAAATAGGCCGTTTGAGCAGGGATTTCCCACAACGTCACATCAGACAACATGAACACAGAAAAGAAATTATACTACAGATGACTGGAAATTATGTGGAGACACGCAGGACAGTTATTCAGTTCGCTGTTAAATGGATTAATCATGACTGGAAAAATGTTTGTGGGAGCTAGAGAGTGTGTGTGTGAGGCCAACACACTCTCGCTGGAAATGGTGCTTTAATGTTGGAATATGATGTACCTGAGATGACTTTTGGATGATTGCGTTCCACACAGCTGGCATGGCTCGGCTCAAAGTTGGCTGGCACACTCCTGACTGATTGGCCAGCTCACGCTGGAATGCCCCTGTTGCCAGGAAGCGCAGCATGGTCCGCGCCTGTGTGGCACAAGCAACCTCCTGGGTCCTCGCCAAATTGTGTTCTGGGACGGCCGCAGTTCTGCGTGCAATTCCAGTAACAGTGGCGTTGGCAATCGAAACCGGCTTGTGTGTTGGGATTTGCCCGTTAGTGCCCTTTGAGTGTTTACTTGCAATGGATTTGTGTGCTGTTCTCATGTCCTGTTTTAGTTTTTTGTTACACTCCCTCACTGGGTTGAGTCCCCCTCTAGTTTTGGGTTATGTACTTCATTCTGGTTGTCGTTTAGTTTTCAGTGTGATTTCTGTTATTTGCTTGTTTTCTTATTTTTTCAGTTTTCTGCAGTTACCTTAAGTGCACCTTTGCTTTTCAGTGTGATTTCTGTTAATTGCTTTTTATTTTCACACTGTTTTCTGTAGTTACCTTTATGTGCACCTTTGCTCCCAGCTTTGCTTTTTTGTATTATGTTCTACTCACCTGCAGATTCTGTTTAATTCTGATCACCTTTTATTAGTTGTCACATGACTTTTGACCCCACCACACACACCATCCTCCATTTTGTTCAGTCAACTCCTCCTGAGCACTTGCTCCTCCTCCTGCCCATGATTCAACACACCTGTTCCTTCATTAGTTTGGTTATTTAACCACTTCCTTTTTTGTCAGTCATTGCCGCTCCATTGTGTAGGCCTCCCGTGTAAACTCCTCATCCAGGTTCTTGTATATTCTGTGTGTAATGTTTCTTGTGATTTCCTCAGTTTTTGACATTTTGTCAATTCTAGCCCTGCTTTTGATCTTTCACTTTGCAGCCTCTGTTGTGTTTTTGCTGCACTGTATGTATGGGATATTTTGGGACTGTTAAATACCATTGCACCTTTTTTTGGAACTATGTCACAATAAATCACCGTGGTTGATAAAATCCTTTGTGTCCACGTTGCCTGCATTTTTGGGTTGCAATTGAACTCTGCAATCAAACCTTAACATTGTGAGCCAATTATCGTCATTTGGAAGAAAATCCTCACTTTCCCTGAATACACGCTCATGTCGGATTGCACCATTTGCAAGGTCCTTTGATGCTAACGCAGCCATTGTTAGTGCCATTTTACACATCACTTTGCGCATGGTTTTTGTATCCAACCATATAATTGCAAACACGTGGGTGTGTTAGCTAATTGCTCATCACTGTGTCGCTGATGTGCAATTAACTGATTAGAAAATCAACAGAAGAATCTGCCCACTAAATTAATAATCATTTATTTAAATAATATTTTAATGTAAAAGTCCAAACTCTAATTCCAGCTTTTTTAAATGTATGGTTGGTTATAGTCTTATTGCTTTTTTAAAACCCTATGAGCAGTGTCTATATCCTCAACTATAACATTGACAATTTACTTCCACAATTTGATTCCTATGTGCAGGATCTATTGCAGTCAGGCTAACACAGTGGACACCACCAGCATTGGCCATGGACAGACTGCTTGTGGCAGTTTTATTGTAACAGAAAACAATGGATGGACTTGATGGAGTCTATTGCAATTCTTTGCACTGGGAACATGTGGGGGACGGCAGCCTGCTGACATCGGTGTGTGTGACTGTGAGGCATCATTATGAAGGTGTCCAGAGTGTCTGCTCCAGCTGGGAAAAGTGCAAAAAGTCCATTTTAAAACTGATTTAAATCATTAAGGCAGATCCTCTAGATGTAAATAACTTTCACAGAGTTGACATGTTCTTAGAACGGAAAACGATTAGAACTCGGGAGAATCAGTTTGAAAGTTTACCACTTTAGGGTAGATTGGGTCATAGCTTAAGGCTCTATTTAACACTTGCATCTTGGCTAAGAGAGTCTTGTTCCTACATCATTACACTGGAAATGAGCTGCCCAATCATCTAAAAAATAGCTTTCCCTGTGAATCATGTACGTGGCACATTTTAAACCACAACACTGCACTCTTTCTTCTCATGTGGTCAGCCAGCCATTTGTTTCCCCTTCAGGTCAGAGTCTTAAGAAGCATACAGGCTTTGATGTATTTAGACAGCATTAGATGGTTGTTTATTCTTTAATAGCGTCTTACATGCTTCATTAGAATGGACTATCCTGACTAAGCTACCGTGCCTGTTGCATTCGCTGCCATGTATTTTTTTAATTGTAAACTTTGATTCCCAAAATGTTCAAGCAACAAAGTAAAAAGTAGTATTTTAATATTAAGAGTTTGTAATTCTGGCCTTTGCTTGTTGTGCAGCATAATTGAACATTCCAGTACCAGCAAAATAAGAAAGTAGTTGCATGTTTTTAGAAGGGGCCAGTGGAACATGGATCCTTTGATTTCATTTTTTCATGTTTTATTTATTTTACCTCGAAAAAAGCGTTCTAATGACGTGTGAAACGCTTAGAAATTTTGCAGCGTCTGTCAGTCGGTTTTTGGCGCTAAAAATCGCCGATTAGCTCATGCTAACGTTAGCTTTGTAAAAAGTTTGGCGTTGTACATTTTGTTGCTGCTTACCTTTGTTAACATAAAGAAAAAATAATGTAGTTATAACAGAGCATGAAGATAAATGTAAGTAAAAATGTTGAATTGGAAAAAGACAAGACAAAAACAAGCTGAACACAGGTTAGTCATTTGTTAGCCAATGCTAACTAATCTGAAGCTAAATACTTGTACTTTTAATCTGTAGCTAAATACTTATACTTACAACTAGCCAATAGTTGTTTGACAGCTTGCTAAAGTATAAGGCAAGAAAGGAGCACACAGTGTGTTGTGAAAAGTGTAAATTAATTTTACTTTATGTGGGCAGAGCTAAGCTAAGTGACCCCCTGCTAAGTGGGAAATCATTTCTAAAAGCTTTCATCTCTTTCTTCACAAATATCAGATGCTAGTTGAAGGAAATACTCAGAAGAACCAAAATGAGGAGGCAGGAAAACCAACCACCAAGGCCAACAGCAGGTTTGTATAGTTATTTAGCATTTTGTAGTTTACATATTTTTCAGTTAAGTCTTTTTCTGTGTACTTATGCATTATATACATTATATTATTTTAAATTATGATCATTCAAATGCAGTTTTGTTGTAAATATTTGCCAAATTAATACAATTTCTAATTACTTCTAGAACATGAAAGGAATGTTACACATTTCTGAAAACAAGTTGCAGTAATTTTTAATTTGGTAAATAAAATTAGTTAAAATTTTAATAGTATGATTTGCATAAGTGATAAATTGGTCATGAGAGTAGCTATATGGGCAAAAGGTACTTGTTTTGGGAATCTATGACACATTTGTTGAGGTTTGTTGTACTTGAGCAGTCAGTGAGCATTTATAATAATTTTCCACTTTTGCATGTAAATACTGATGTAATTTTTGCCTCTGTCTGTTAAAGATTCACTTCTCTAAGATATCGCTTCCCAAGAAAATGGGTAAAAATTAAATGCCAGTGTACAAAAAAATGCCAGATTACATGAAATCCAGAAATACCCTGAACTTTAAAATACTCAGGATTTGTAAGTAAATGGGTATATAAAATAATAATAACTGCTACTCAGTTAAGTGTGCAGGTTGAAGCAGAGAAAACCCTCACTTCACTGCCATCTTCGTAATACAGTGAGGATTTGTTTTGTGCTGTCTGTGGTTGATGCAGAGACTCTGATTCATGCCTTTGTCTTTTCTAGATTAGACTATTGTAACGTCCCATTCTCTGGTTTACTGCAGACCAATTAGAGGTCTCCAACTGGTTCAAAACGCCGCTGCTAGAACCTTAACTAGAAGCAGAAAGTTCGACCACATTACGTCGATCTTGGCCTTGCTTCAAGGGCTTCCTGTGATGTCTGTTTTTAAGGTTTTTTGCTAACTGATTAAATTATTCACAAACTAGCGCCTCCCTATTGAATTAAGCTTTACGTACCAGCCTGAGCTCTGCGTTCTCAGGATACAGGATTATTATGTGTTCCTGAGGTTAAAAGAGTCAGCAGGCTACCAAGTGTTCTATCGTGCACCTGTTTTATGGAACGATGTGCCTTAAAAAAAGGCGGATTCTGTGGAGTCATTCAATTCCAGATAAAAGACTCATATTTTCCCTTTCATATGGCTAACATCCATGGATTGTGTAGAATCAGTTTTACTCTCCTCTAAAATTGTGTTATTAAAAATGGAGCAGGTCTCATTATATCAAAATATTTTGGTTTTGTTGTTGAAGCAAAGGGTTAGCTGCAGGTGACCACATTAGTAGTCTCTCTGATTTCTCTGTTGATTTATTGCTAACAAAACTAACGCTCTACGTGCTGTTAATTGTGTCTGAATGATTCAGCTCTTTTTCTGTCTGCGGCATCATTGCCGAGACTAGGGAACCTGAGTGCCACGTGGCTGGGCCAAGTGGTCAAGGTTTGACCAGTGCCACATTCCACAATGACAGTCAGAAGTACCATCTGCTGGTGGCAGGGATATGACACTAATTCTTGGACTCTTGGCATGGCCACCGGGCATATTGAAAGGATAAACCACACAATTTGCTGGAGACTGTTTAGTTGCTTGACATTTGCTGTTACCTCAGAGTTACTCCACCTAGTGAGTGATACTTAATAGAAATGGCTCTGTGCACAGCTTTGATATCTTGGTAAAATTGTAGATTCATTTGTAACTTGACTGCTTTGGGCCGATCAGTCAACACAGTTAAATCTTTAGAGACTGATGGTAGAACAGTCATGTGTTTCCTCTTCTTGCCATCACCAGGCTGCCTTTCTGTGGCCAATCTTCAATCAAGGAATAAAAACAGACTTCCATTGACATCTATACCCCTCCGAGGAATGAATTCTTCTCCCACAGTGAATACATGCTAGGGGGACGGCTCAGCATCATATAGCAATACATCGGGTTAAAGTATTCAGTCAGCTTTTCTAAGGCTCTAATTGAGTCATCATTCACCAATAACACAAAGAATACATAGATTCATGAGCGTGCATGACTATCAAGGGTAGAAACATCTTTCTCTTGTAAATCTTTTACAGTTCTCTGACACCCCCCTATTCTAATCTTGATTGTAATAGACCATCACCCATAATCAAATGATTTAAGGCAGGTTATTTTTTTAATCATGTTAGATTGAGGTTCTTCTCCACTGTAGTTAGTTAGGGTTATTAAAACCATCTTGGAAAGGACACTGCTGAAAAATACAGTAAATAACGTTTCTTTCTGTGAATGTTTTTGTTTTGTCCAGGTACCTATGGATGGCACCAAACCCTGTGGTAGTTGTGATCCTCAAAATCCACCAGTGGGGCCCACAAAGTAACCCACAGTTTTATCAGCCACAACACTACAGCAGCGGACAGACCTGCTCCTGGACCTGCTCCAACAGTGAGAGCTTATGCACCGGTACCACATCCATACAAAGCTGGGAACACAAGGTATGGTTAATGAACCCCTGATTGTTAGTATCACCAGTCAGTGATTTGATACATTAGTCAACTTTCTTTTTTTTGGAATCTTCAAATATACCTTCTATGGAATCTGGGGATAAGCACTGGGCCCAGGGTGCATTTACATAAGAAGAAGACTAAAGTTATCCAACAGCAACCCTGTTTGACTCATCCTTTTATTTTGATGTAGTTGTTCCAAACACACAGAGTAGCAGCAGAAGACAAAGTTCAAGAGGCCAACATGATAAACCCACCAAGAAATTCACACATCATCTATAAATTTTAAAATGTCTAACACACAACTAGCATTGGCATTACTTGACTGACTTTAGATTTTTGGTTCCAAAATGTAAGCATGGAACATTTACCTCAATTTCCCAGAGGGAGTCATCCCAAGGGATTAATAAAGTTCTTTCTCTCTTTATTTTAACTTTTAGTTTGAAAGTGGGACCACAGGTTTCCTGGTCCAACCAGAACATCTATGAAGTTCCATGCAGCAGTGACAGTGTGCGGAGCAAGAGAACACCTGACATAGAGTTCTCTGACAGGGGCAGCTGTCCCCCTTACAGACACCAATCCCACGCATCAGTATTCTCAGCAGTGGAAACCTGTGAGCCCTCCTAAGCCACATCCAGCAGGCCTCCTGCTCCTGCACAGCTCCACAAAAACTCCTGGAAATTTACCAACAGCTTTGAGCCACAAACTCCCCCCGTCAGGGAAAGAAAAGAACAAATCACACTCAGACTGCACCCCAGACTCACCTCAGGTAAATTATCCCCTTAGAAACACTGAACACTATGTAGGAATTGTTATAAATGTTCTATAACAGTTAGTGATCAGTGCAGCATTTGATTTTTTTCCCCCCTCTTCTCAGCAGACACAGTCCAAAATTTCCAGAAAGCGGCTGTTGAAAACTCTCTGAGAATCTTGACTGCAGTTATTGATGGCATGAGACACTGGAGCCAATTAAAGACAAAGTCCCATATCGTTTGAGATCTTTGGTGAGCTGATTAGCAGTCTCAGAGGTTTACTTTATGATATTGAAACACATTCAGTCTAACAGGCCGAGACTTTTCCTCAGCTACTCTAGACTCTGCAGTCACGTTGGGTCCCCACGGATCCAAGAGCTTCCTCATGAGAGACGGGAAGGAGGCTGTACAGTGCATCTTCTATGAAAAATGTGGGAAAAAAACCCCCACTATATTTACAGTGTCCAGTTACTAAATTTGACATAACTATGCTGACATACTAACATTCTTCGGACTGTCAAGATGTGTAGTTTATATATTTGCAGGATCGGGTTGGTCCTTTATTTTGAGGAGAACAAACCATTGCAGGTGGACACGGACTATAGCAGAAGGAAATGAAAATTCAACAAAATTTCCAAGCAGCGAATCGGGATATTTATGAAGTTGGCCACAGCTTGCAATATTTATAGACAAACTATATCTGAAGTAGAAAATGGACAGATTTTGGTACAGCATCACATTGCAACACGGTGCTTCCTGTCTGTCCTTACTGTGTGGTTGTCAGATTTGGACACTAACCAGGGACCAAAGGTGACAACTGGATGTGTTGGTACCGGTTCTCTTCGTAGGATCCCACTGGAATAACTTTGTGTCAAACTAACGGTTACTTTATGCACATAGATGCTTAGTGCTGACGACCCAACTCTTGGAGAAGGTCAAGGAGATGCTCATGTTTCTTCAACATATAGATGGTTACTTTCACCAGGTGAGGTTGGACCGGTTGTCAGTGTTGGCAGGCATCCAGGACCCAAGATGGTTCTGTCGAGTGTTGGATGCCACGAGACAGAGCAGCAGCACATGCTTCCATATGTGATCCAGAGAGGAGACCTCACAAAAAATAAGTTTGGGGCACACCGACGTACCAGATTTGGATGAAGATCCAGGCAAACAGACGCCGCCACTAAAATTCTGTTACCACCAATAACATGATACGCTAACGCAACTAGATTAGGGTGTTATTACTTGCACTAATTTTGAAATATGCAAAAGTTAACACATTTTGATAACAGATTAGCCAAAGTAGCATTTTGTCTCACTGTAAATCAGTCTGTTATACCACATTTTCAGTTATTAAAAATTTACACAATCTTGTTCCTAAAATCTTAGATGTTTGCCAACATCTTTGATACAAAGTGATTACAGAGATGGCCTGTCTCTGCTTCTTGTCTAAACGGAACAGGAACTGCCCCGCCTGGATCCGTGGCCAGGTTCACCGCTGTGTTGGTAACTATGACCGGCGTAGGAGACGTACTGATGTGTGTGTCCGTCAGGGCCCGGCCTGCCATCAGAGCTGAGGACCGCCCAGGAGGCTGTTAAAGCGTGCGATTTAGAAATGAGGGGCAGTGGTCAAACTCCTCAACGAAGTCTAACTGGAGCGGCGCAAGATTGTTCATAGCCTCGAAGTTCAGGGTTGCACGTTGTCATAACTGGTGACTGAAAGGGACGTTCAAGTTATTTATACATCTTTGGTTCGTAAGGAATTCAGGAAACAGTATGTTAACACAAAAAACCTTGACTGTTCAACTTTTGATGTTATGAGTTATTAACGACTTGAAATTATTGGAATAAAATAAAAGGTCTTATAATTTGTTGGACCCTTTTATTGCAAATAAAATCACAGAAGAGCAGTTAGTAAGTCCCGTCGGCTGCTCCCTTGTTTCCACTCGGGTCGCCACAGCAAATCTGAGGTGGATCCGCATGTTGAATTGGCACAAGTTTACGCGGGGTGCCCGTCCCGATGAAATGTGGCAGTGAAACGGGAACCTTCCACACTGAAAGCAAGTGCATTAACCACTTGGCCACCACCCAGCTAAAAACAACCAGGTGATATTTTCTTAAAATGGAGCAGTTAAAGGGAAAGCTGGGATTTTTCTACCAGAGGTTTTTTTTTTATGTTTTGAGGTTCATCTTTTCACTTGAGACAAAAGTGATTTATATCACCGCAGTGTTGATTGAAAACACAAATGGCATCACGGGCTAACGGCACAGGGGCTTCATGTTGCCACTGAACAGGCAAGAAAGTCGACTGCTGATGAGGTCTCTCTTGCAAAATGAGACAGAGTCCCTGATCGGTAATTGACTTGTAATGACCTCAGTGGAGAGCAGTGATTACCTGCCAGCAACACATCAATAGTGCAGCAGATAACTGAAACAATCCTTCACATGGCGATACAAGCACCAGATTTGGCATGAAAGGTTCTTCATAAATCAGTGTTTGTGAAAGTGCTGGCCACGTGACATCCAGTATGACGGCCAGGTAGGGGTCAATGAAGGATACACAGGGTCAAAATTTAAAAATGCTCCAATCATATTGAAAGCTATACCAAATTATGTGTCTGATCACAAAGATTCCAAAAAGGTATAGTTTGGACTATCTATGAACTGAATGTTATGGAGTTACGGGTTAAAAACAGCAAGAATGGTAAGAAAGGTCAGTTTCAGTTTGCACAGGAGTCAAAAGTTAAAGTTGCTACCAATTTTGGTAGAAAGTGGTGCAAAATATTGCTTGAACTAATAGGATTAATAAATGGAAGAGTTTTGACTGTGTTGAATGCTTGGTTTGCAGAGTAAATGTCAAACAATGTTGACGTACATTGGATTCTATGGCATATGACGTATGTTACCCTGTAACATGACGACTAAGCATGACACATGGTGCAAACTATTCCTTTTTAAAACCCTTATTAACTCAACCAATAATTTGCATCACATTTTACAAAAGTTGGAACAGGTTACACTTTTGACCCCTGTACAAACTGAAACTGACCTTTGTCACCATTCTTGCTGTTTTTTACCTCATAACTCCATAGCATTCAATCATAGATAGTCCAAACTACGAGGTCTGTTAGAAAAGTATAGTACCTTTTTATTTTTTTCAAAAACTATATAGATTTGATTCATATGTTTTTACGTCAGCCAAGCTTGAACCTTCGTGCGCATGCGTGAGTTTTCCACGCCTGTCGGTTGCGTCATTCGCCTGTGGGCAGGCTTTGAGTGAGCACTGCTCCACCCCTCTCGTCGTCGTTTCATTGCGAGGAAATGATGGAATGATTTGGGCTTTTTTTCCCATCAGAATTTTTCAGAAACTGTTAAGAGACTGGCAGCTGGAAACCATTTGAAAAATTTATCTGGCTTTGGTGAAATTTTACGGGCTTCACAGAGAATAAGGAGTGTTACTACAGCTTTAAGGACGACCCACAATGGCGCACAGCGCATCGCGCTCCGAGCCACCATAGAGAGGCAGAAACCACCAGATCATTTCTAAACGGATCGCTGTGTGGAGCCGGGACCATAGTGTGCAATTTCTCTGGTTATCACAAGAGCTGGACATCAGCCATTTTCCAGCAGATTTCACTTTTAACGAGATTTTGTCATGGAAAGCCGCACGGAGGCTTTGCGCGTCACGACCGATTCGCTGATGAAGCGAGACAAAGCAACACCTCCGTTTCGGAGTGTTAGAGGACAAGTTGGGACAAGTCCAGCTCTCCACAATTTCTCTTAACTCACTCGACTGGTAAGCACTGAAAGCCGAGAAAGGCATGTCCCAACTTGTCCTTTAACACTCTGAAACGGAGGTGTTCCTTTGTCTCGCTTCATCAGCGAATCGGTCGTGACGCGCGAAGCCTCCGCGCGGCTTTTCATGACAAAATCTCTTGTTAAAAGTGAAATCTGCCGGAAAATGGCTAATGTCCAGCTCTTGTGATAACCAGAGAAATTGCACACGATGGTCCCGGCTCCACACAGCGATCCGTTTAGAAATGATCTGGTGGTTTCTGCCTCTCAATGGCGGCTCGGAGCGCGGCGCGCCGTGCCCCATTGTGGGTCGTCCTTAAAACTGTAGTAACACTCCTCATTCTCTGTGAAGCCCGTAAAATTTTCACTGAAAGCCAGGTAAATTTTTAGAATGGTTTCCAGCTGCCTGTCTAACAGTTTCTGAAAAAATTCTGATGGAAAAAAAGCCCAAATCATTCCGCCATTTCCTCACAATGAAACGACGACAAGAGGGGTGGAGCAGTGCTCACTCAAAGCCTGCCCACAGGCAAATGACGCAACCGACAGGCGTGGAAAAACTCAAGCATGCGCACGAAGGTTCAAGCTTGGCTGACGTAAAAACTATGAATCAAATCCATATAGTTTTTGAAAAAAATAAAAAGGTACAATACTTTTCTAACAGACCTCGTATACTTTTTGGAATATTTATGATCAGACAAATAATGTGTTATACTTTCAATATGATTGGACCATTTTTAAATTTTGACCCCTGTGCAAATCTTCACTGACCTCTACCTGGCCTCCATAATGGATTTTTCAAGTGGCCAGCACTTTTACTCAGACACTGATTTATGAAAAACATTCATGCCAAATCTGATGCTTGTATGACCAAGTGAACAATTCTGGCCAAATGTCATACTTATCTGCTCCGCTACAAGTGCAGTCGTCATCCAACCCAGGATGAGTTGGAGAGACTACTTGCTGATTGACAACCGGCAGGTGAATCCTGACTGACGCTGTGATTGGTGTTCCACTGTGCTGTTAAAGATCTGCTGAATTTGTCATGCATCTGTATCTTAGGTAAGCTTTATTTCCAAGTCTTCTGTAGTTTTATGTTTAAGCCAACTGCCAGAGCTTGATGCAGTTTTGTGGCTGCAGTTGATTTTATGTGGAATTGATGCAGGCATTAACTATCCCCATTACACCAAACAGATTTGCTGCCTTGAAAAGTCTGTCTACATTTTCATCATTCACCAGTTTGTGTATGCAAAGTCAATGGTCATCTTCATCATTTCTGGTAAACAACCAGAAACTCTGTAAATCATCCGACATGGCCATGACTAGTGGTTTGCCTTCATGCATTGTTCAGAGTGAACCTACATTTAAACATATGTTTACACAAAGAAAATAATCCAGATGCACACAAAATTACAGCATACATAAAGTGTGTAGGTCAGTTCCATCAGCTTTGGACAGAACAAAAAAAAAAGTCTACAAATTAAGGATGTCATGTGGTGAGAATCTGGAAGAATAGATGAGCTGACCTAATACCGCTGACCAGAGGAGTGTGATGTTTCACCCACTATAGGTTAGAGTCCCATGGAACATTATTTAAAATAGGGATTTTTACCCTATTTTAAATAATGTTTAATTTGTTTTTGTTTTATGAACAAGGTTTTAGTACAAAACCTGGCTAAGAGCGGACACACTCCAGGAAAGAGGTTAATAAAACCATGAATGAGAAGTGGCATAGAAATTCAGAGAAAAAAAAAAAAAAAAAACATTTTTAATAAGCTCAATCTCTGCTGTAGTGCCTTTGAGCAAGGCACAGTGTGTTTTCTGCATCGAAGCTTGAAACGGGAAAGTGGATGCTGAGGTCTTTTGACTAATCCATCTGAAGGATTAGAAGCAAAAAGCTTCTTTAGTTTCAAAAAGAATTACATTAAGCCAGCTGAACACATACACACACAAAACTAATAACAAAATAAGAGTGGAGTGGAGCAAATCTAAAGGCAAACCTAAAAATACAGCATGCTGTTTGTAAAGTCAGAGGTATATTTTTCATCTTTTTTATTATTTAGCACATAGCAGATTTAAACAAATTAAATATAAATGTAAACTGCTAAATATATTGAATAAATATAAATGTTCAAGTTAAATATTGAGGAAAATAAGTAAATTATTCACACCCCCTGCAACTCTTCTGCATAAAAAAAGGTGGTGACAAGTGATTGACCTTGACACTGTTGCTGAAAAGTTTATTTTGTTTTAAATAAAACATACTAGTTTATATGATCAGATTGGCTACAAATGAGGGCAACAAAGAGTTGGTGTTTACTGCTTGATGGTCATTCTCGGGGCATAGCCAGCTGTTATTTATTTTAATTAGTGTTGACATACAAAGCATAGCTACATAACATGGTTTCCCTGAATCCATCGTCCAACAAGAACAGCTGCATACAAATATTAAAAAAAAAAAAAAAATTTAGTTGTTTGTGTGACTTGTGTCAAGTTGCATTTCGTATAAAAACGCAACTTGGCTTTGCCTATTCAATATCCCATAGGCATGTCTGCCACCTGCTGGATGGATAGACGATGCTGGATTGATGATGGATTAGGAGTAGGTTTGGTTTGTCAGTGAGTGATTTCTGCACGAAAATGTGCTAAATTTCAGATGCAAGCAGATAATTTGATTGTTCCATAGTGATTATATTCTAAAATTCAAATCACAGTCATACTTACACACAACCCCTTAGAAAGGATTTTGCATGAATTTATCTATTTAAAAAAGGCTGCAAGGGAGCTGGTTGAGTGAGTACGCACATAATTTTACTAAATCTAAGTTATTCATTACATTCTAATTGTTTCATAGGGATATGTTCTAAAACTCATGGTCATATCTCCACACAACCCTGCAGACGGGATTAGCTGTTCTGATTTGCCAACAGGAAGTGACATTTCACAGTCTGCACAAAAAGTTTGATAAACACCTATCTCAGCCTGTTGGGTACAGTAGGTCCCGAAGTTAATGTAAAACTCATTTCCACGGTGATGTGATGCATTTGACAAATACAAAAATCATATTTTATAGCCTTTAGAATTCATCTTCCTGGTCTCCATTGAGGGACTGCGGATACTTTCTGACTGCAATCAGCAAACACTAAATAAACTTAGACCGAAAGCTTTTTTCAGTGCCCCACTGGAGTTGTTGTTTTCCTCTTCTTTTAATTTTTTGCTCATCTACAGCAACAAATAGCAAAACATTTTTACTGATGAAAATATCAGCTCTTACGTCAGCAGAAACTTTCAGGACATAATGTACATGTTATTTACATATCTCAACCCCTAGTGGCCAACCACTAAACTGAAATGAACATAACAATTTGGTCCATAATGATTTGGACTTTTTTTTTTTAATGAAATACCATGAAGTGTAATTTGATTATTTATAGGGGCCAACAGGTGTTTTAAAAACAGATTTTAAAGTTTGTAGCCAAAAATATCTCCAGTGTTGCATCAAAAAAATAATCTGCTTTGTCGCCGTTTGTTCAACGTTGTTTTATGTTGCTTCAACAGAAGCAACATAAAACTACTCCCTCACAGACTGTGTGGGCATGTCACAGAGAGCAGAGTGGCTTTGTGGGCGTGTCACAGAAAGCAGAGCAGCTCTGTGGGTGCCTCAGAATCAAGAGCAGCTCTGGCGGCGTGTCACACAGCAGCTCTGGTGGTGTGTCACAGAGCAGAGCAGCTCTGTGGGCGTGTCACAGAAAGAGTGGCTCTGTGGGCGTGTCACAGAGAGCAGAGCAGCTCTGTGGGTGCATTACAGAATCAAGAGCAGCTCTGTTGGCGTGTCGCAGAGCAGCTCTGGTGGCATGTCAGAGAGCAGAGCAGCTCTGTGGGCGTGTCACGGAAAGCAGAGTGGCTCTGTGGGCATGTCACAGAGAGCAGAGCAGCTCTGTGGGTGCATCACAGAATCAAGAGCAGCTCTGTTGGCGTGTCACAGAGCAGAGCAGCTCTGGTGGCATGTCAGAGAGCAGAGCAGCTCTGTGGGTGTGTCACAGAAAGCAGAGTGGCTCTGGGTGCCTCATAGAATCAAGAGCAGCTCTCTGGGCATATCACAGCAGAGGAGCTCTGTGGGTGTGTCACAGAAAGCAGAGTGGCTCTGTGGGTGCCTCACAGAATCAAGAGCAGCTCTCTGGGCGTATCACAGAGAGCAGAGCAGCTTTGTAGGCTTGTCACAGAGCAGAGCAGCTCTGCGCGTGTCACACAGAGCAGAGTCTGGGCAAGTCACAGAATCCAGAGCAGCTCTATGGGCGCTACAGAGAGTAGAGCGGCAATGTGGGCATGTCACAAGGTGCAGAGTGGCTCTTCTGTGTGTGTTTATGTCAGAGCAAAGACAAGGTCAGGAATGGACTTCTTTGGCATATGCTACAGAAGTTAAAATGAGCTGTTTCTGACTAAAAATTATCTTACAGTGGGGTTAGTCTTACAAGAAAACTTTAAAAAATATGGGAAAATCTTTTGTAATGGCAAAAAGGTTGGAAAAAAGAATTATGCACAACACGCCAATCTAGAACACTCTGTCAATACTTACAATAATAAAATAAAATCATTATTTATCTGATTAAATGGCAAAACTGACCATGAGGAAAGTAACTGAAGTAAATACAACCCCTGACAAAAATTATGGAAGCACCGGCCTCAGAGGATGTTCATTCAGTTGTTTAATTTTGTAGAAAAAAAGAAGATCACAGACATGACACAAAACTAAAGTCATTTCAAATGGCAACTTTCTGGCTTTAAGAAACACTATAAGAAATCAAGAAAAAAAGATTGTGGCAGTCAGTAACGGTTACTTTTTTAGACCAAGCAGAGGAAAAAAAATATGGAATCACTCAATTCTGAGGAAAAAATTATGGAATCACCCTGTAAATTTTCATCCCCCAAATTAACACCTGCATCAAATCAGATCTGCTCATTGACATTGACCCTATGCCATGACATTGACCCTATGTGTCTTTTTGCAAGGAATGTTTCTGCAGTTTTTGCTCTATGGCAAGATGCATTACCATCTCCCCAGTGCCTTTACCTGACATGCAGCCCCATATCATCAATGACTGTGGAAATTTACATGTTCTCTTCAGGCAGTCATCTTTATAAATCTCATTGGAAAGGCACCAAACAAAAGTTCCAGCATCATCACCTTGCCCAATGCAGATTCGAGATTCATCACTGAATATGACTTTCATCCAGTCATCCACAGTCCACAATTGCTTTTCCTTAGCCCATTTTAACCTTGTTTTTTTCTGCTTAGGTGTTAATGATGCCTTTCGTTTAGCTTTTCTGTATGTAAATCCCATTTCCTTTAGGCGGTTTCTTACAGTTCGATCACAGATGTTGACTCCAGTTTCCTCCCATTCGTTCCTCATTTGTTTTGTTGTACATTTTTCGATTTTTGAGACATATTGCTTTAAGTTTTCTGTCTTGACGCTTTGATGTCTTCCTTGGTCTACCAGTATGTTTGCCTTTAACAACCTTCCCATGTTGTTTGTATTTGGTCCTGAGTTTAGACACAGCTGACTGTGAACAACCAACATCTTTTGCAACATTGCATGATGATTTACTCTCTTTTAAGAGTTTGATAATCCTCTCCTTTGTTTCAACTGACATCTCTCGTGTTGGAGCCATGATTCAGGTCAGTCCACTTGGTGCAACAGCTCTCCAAGGTGTGTTCACTCCTTTTTAGATGCAGACTAACGAGCAGGTCTGATATGATGCAGGTGTTAGTTTTGGGGATGAAAATTTACAGGGTGATTCCATAATTTTTTACTCAGAATTGAGTGATTCCATATTTTTTTCCTCTGCTTGGTCTAAAAAAGTAACCGTTACTGACTGCCACAATCTTTTTTTCTTGATTTCTTATAGTGTTTCTTAAAGCCAGAAAGTTGCCATTTGAAATGACTTAAGTTTTGTGTCATGTCTGTGATCTGCTTTTTTTCTACAAAATTAAACAACTGAATGAACATCCTCCGAGGCCGGTGATTCCATAATTTTTGCCAGGGGTTGTATAATTATGGAGCTTCAAACTGAAATAAAATTTTTTTTTTTTTAAGGAAACCTTTAAAATTCATCAATAAACAAAATTCAGATTTTTTTAAAAACAAACAAAATATATGATATAAATAATCCTCATGTGGATTAACAGTCCCGTGTTCTAAAACTGGAACAATCTGGAGTCTGAGTGGTGATGATGTGAGTGACGAGGTGATCCATCTTTAATATTTTGCCACAAAAACAGCTCAGTTTCAGCCATTCATTTCTTCAGCTTCTTCACAAATAAGAAACAGGTATTTCCACCAATTCCAGCCACTCTGCATTAATCCTGCACCTGGATTGTCCTCTACGTGTGCACTCAATGGCTGGTCCAGATGTTCAGTTTGTTAAGCGTGGAAACGCTCCTTTGCATCACCGTAAATAATACTCAATGGCGGCAGAAAATGCTGCAAATCCTCCACATCCCAGAATCCCAGCCTTCAGGCCGGCTGCAAATACAGAAAAAAATTAATGCAAAGACAACAGAAACAAGTTAATCTTATAAATAATCCTAACTTAAAGGTACTGGGTTCCATACCACGAAATCCGATGGCTCCTCCTGTAACGCAGCCGCTGTACACTGCATTCTTCCAGTCTGACTTTCCTCTGTGCTGCAAAACAATTAAGAAGAGGTTATAATTGCGCATGTGATACTGAGAAAAACCCCCAACATTTTTTATTTTCTTTCCAAATCCTTAACAGCAGTGATGCTGGTAACGTATTACTGTAATCTGACCGCTTTATTCAGTAACGAGTAATCTAACACGTTTTAAATCTTTCCAAATCATATCAAATCAATACTTCTCCAAGTCACTGTGCATTACTATTATTTTTATATTGTGGATCCATGGCAGCATTAACCGAGCTCGGGGGCAGTGGTGGGCACAGATAACCAAAAAAATTAACTTTGATAACAGATAATCAGGTAACTGAAAAGTTGTCTTTTGTAAAGCTAAACCGATAAACCACCCAAAAAATGTATCGGAAGTTACAGATAACCGATAAATTCCAGTATTGTCTCAGGTACATTTGCAACTACTAACAAGCTGATTTTGAGTTTTAACACCACAATTGCTTTTGGTAGCGTCAAAGGTGATGACAGACCCAAACAATGAGTCAGCACTTCTGTCTTGGTGCATCCTGCCCCCTGCTGGAAGCTCCTGTTCACTACATGGCTTCCAGCACAGACGCAAGCTGAGAGGAGCCACGAAGCTCAACTCTCTACTCAATCACAGCGCTGCCATCAGGCGGAGGTCTTGGAAAATAAAGCAGTGCTGATTTATGGTTTGGTGTATAAATAAAATGAATACTGATAGAATAACTCCATTAATGTCAATTCTGTCATTTGTATAAAGTTAAAACATATATTTTTTAATGTTGAATAATGCAGTAATTCTGAAGTTTTGTAACAAACACAGACAGATGGAAAAGGATTCTGGGTAAAATGTGCCTCCGCTAACACTGATCGGTTGACTCATTCATTCTGTGTAAACCAACATGTTAATGTGAGGTGTGTCGTGTGTTGGTGTTTACAGATAAATGTGCTTTTGTAAAATCTGCCATTTTTTTACTTGTAAAAAACCGTCTGATATAACCGGTGTCAAAATAAATAGAACACTGCCATGATCTACTGGTGCCAGTGCGAGTTTTGGCCCTTTTTCAGCTGATTTTTCATTCGTGCGAGAATTTTTTGGATTGCACAGAGTTTCAGGTTAATCACACGTCCTGCATCATTTAGTATACATGGAGTAACAAGCTGCGTTTAACATCTCATGACCACCTCCCGATCGGCGATCTAGAATATCAAACCTGTTTGATATTCTAGTCAGCCGTCGTGAGGGTATCCCGCTGCTGAAGCGCTACAAGCGTCCAACCTCTCGCACTGTGCCTGTGCAAACACCACAGACCTGTCTTGTAATTTTTTTTAAACTTTGATGTCTCCCATCGAGAGTTTTTGTAAAAAATAAGAAATGTAAATTAAGTTTGAAAAAAAAGCTTCCGTTTACATTTTGCTTCTGGAAACACGAGTCCAACGTGTGGTTTTTGAATGTACTACGCATGTGAGAACATAAACTGGACGCTCCGAACTTTTACACCGTGCGGTTCTGTCGTACAGTTTGAGCTGGAACCGAGTACAGTGATTGAAAATATCATACAGTGTCTGCCCAGCTTCAGGGCGAATACTGCCATTAACACTACTGGCCAGTAGATGGCAGTAGAGACTGTGAAAACATGCCAAAACAAAATTCCATATAATCTGTGTCTGCTACGTTTAAGATGCGTGGAATTTAATAAATGCAAACACAATAACAATGTCTATAAACCCATAGAATATATTCACGAGAGTTTTAGGCACAAGAGTTTAATGCTGTTGTCCATGGAGCTTGATCAGAGTGTCTCAAATGCATTTCTCCTGTGGTGAACGTACTGAGATTACCCTATCCTACCCATAATGCACTGGGCACAGCATGTCCATACTAAAACCTTAACAATTAGCACATTACTTTAAAACTAAATCATATATCTGATATTTTCACTTTATGAAACTTCAGATGTGACGGTAATTTAAATAACTTGTTCAAAATTAGTTTGGTTAAAATTTGAACTATAAGTTAAAAATGTATGCCTCTGGATGACTTGGGTGATATTGCCAGTGTATCAGTATGGGGTTAAAAGAAATTAGTTTTTTTTTTTCTTTTTTGTTACCAGTTCTCCTTTGCCTGCAGAGGATAGAGCGGTTTCTTCTAGAAGCAGCTCTCTTCTGTTTGTAGAGGGTAGAACTACACATCTGCTACAAAACATTTAACAGGTAGGCGCTCAACTCCCGTAGCCTTGGTGGTATGTCACTGCCCAATTTTATGTTTTATTACTGGGCAGCGAATATTAGAGCCTTATTATTTTGGTTAGAAACAGATAATCTCCCTAGTTGGGTGGCTCTGGAAAAAACCTCGATCACATCGAGCTCTGCATCTGCTTTACTTTGCTCTCAGTTAACATTTACAAATCCACTCTCAACCTATACCTGTAATCCTGTTGTTACTCACACACTGAAAATTTGGAATCAGTTCAGAAGGTCATTTCACTTTAGAGAACTATTGTTTTTGCCCCAGTGTCAAATAATCACATGTTTGTCCCTTCTTTGACTGATGCAACTTTTAATTCCTGGACTCTTAAAGGTGTGCATTCACTTTATGATCTCTATGTAGACAATATCTTTGCCTCTTATGATCAGCTAGTACAGAAATTTGGTCTCCACTCTTCACATGTTTTTAAATATCTCCAGATCAGACATTTTGTGAGGTCAAACTCTGTCAGTTTCCCTTTGTGCCCCTCGAAGAACTTGGTGGATTCGATTCTGGGGTGCAAAACGTTTCCAAAACGGACACTCAGCAGGATTTACAAACTGCTGAGCTATCACTATGAGACGTGTTTGGACTCCTTTAAACACAAATGGGAGCTGGACTTGGGTGAAACCATATCAGATTCAACGTGGGGAATCATTATCAAGAACATTTATTCATCTTCAATATGTTTGAGACATTCCGTTCTTCAGTTTAAAGTCGTCCATCATCTGCATTGGTCTAAGGACAAACTGTCAAAGTTTAAACCTGACCTGGACCTGGCCTGCAACCACTGTAAGCAGTCCCCGGCCTCACTGGTTCACACATTCTGGACCTGTCCAAAACTACATGGTTATTGGCAATCTGTTTTCAACACACTTTCTGCAGTCTGTGGTAGGACTGTCCATCCATCTCCACTGACCTCTCTGTTTGGTGTTGTCCCTCTGGAGGCCCTATTCAGTAAAAAACAGAAGGCTATGATTGCGTTTTGTTCTCTGTTGGCCAGGAGACTCATTCTCTGCCAATGGGAGGATTTACGTCCACCTACATATGGTCAGTGGATGAGAGAAGTTATGTATCATATTAATTTGGAGAAGATCAGATATACTGTAAAAGGATCTATCAAGGTTTATCTTGATACATGGCAGCCATTTCTATCTTATTTTGAGAGTGTGCCTGCAGATGTTTTAGTTTAAATACTATCAGGGTCTGTGATGCATACTAACATACTGTACTTAAGATTGTGTTTGTATGTCCTTAGATGCCTGTACAGTTTAGTTATTATTATAGTTGATCTGGTTTAGAAGGGGTGGGGCGGGAGGGTTATTTCAAGTTTGTGTTCTCTGTTTGTTTTGTGTGTAAAAATGGAAAAAACTAATAAAAATACTTTGATAAAAAAAAAAGGTAGGCGCTCAACTAATTTTTAATTTTATAAATGTTTGTAGCTGTTCAGCTTTGTTTACCAAGTTAACGGTCTAAAAATTATCGGAAGATAATTAGTCCGATAATGGTTTTCAAAGTTATCTGAAAAGATAATCCGATAATGAAAACATTATCTTTGAAAATTATCAGTTACTGGATTATTGGAACTGTGCCCACCACTGCTCGGGGGTTCGTTGATCTTCTCACTTAGCGTTTCATGTTGCGACCTTTTTATCTGGCGTTTCCGCAGCAGCTCAAGGGTACAGGACTACTCTGTGTCTCTAGGGTGAATAAGAAGTCTGTGGGTTATAGAGCTTTCTCTTATCGTGCCCCTGTTCTGTGGAATGATCTCCCTGCATCAATAAAACAGTCAGATTCTGTGAAGACTTTCAAGTCCAGATTTAAGACGCACTTATTTTCGCTTTCGTTTGGCTAACATACTGGCATAGTATGTTACTATGCTTTTTACTCTTTTAAACTCATTTTAATAGGAAATGGAGTGGGCTGCGGCCTCAACTTTATCTAAATTCTGGGTCTTTTAGTGAAGCTTAGGGCTAGTGGCCAGCAATCACCTTAGTATCTCTTTTGTTTTTCTTGTTGCTTAATGCTGACAAATTAGACTGTATTTGTTGTCTTTCTGATGCCTGATTGTTTTCTTTTCTCTCTGTCTGAGGTGTGGCTCCATCCAAAGATGGGTGTGGTATCTGTTCCTGAAACCCTCCTGTCCTGTGCACAGTAACATTTCTTGTATATTTATTTTCTGAATTGCTTTGTAATTTCTGCCTGTAGCATGGCCAAAGCAGAGGGTCACCCCTTTGAGCCTGGTCTGCTTGAGGTTTCTTCCTCAGAGGGAGTTTTTTTTTTTTCCCCTTACCACTGTCACCTGTGTGCTTGCTCTGGGGGTTGGTAAGGTTAGACCTTACTTGTGTGAAGCACCATGAGGCAACTTTGCTGTGATTTGGCGCTATATAAATGAAAATAAATTGAATCTGTGATTTTTTTTTTTTTAACTGTTCCTCAAGTCTAATACTTCTGCTACTTTTTCAGTGTAACTGCTGTGAATTTTAATTAATTTATTTACATCTGTGTGAATTCTGTGTGAGCCTTAGGAGTGGTTAGCTTATTCATTATTGGTTAGCTCATGCTTGCTTGGCTATACTCTTGAATTTTTGCTAGTGCACAAAGTACACTACTTTACACATTCCGTAAATCCTGCATATTGTTGGAAGATAGGGTGGTTCTCTTAGAGAGCTGTGTTCATAAGTTAGAACAGCTTCTTAGCTCAGTGGAGTTAGATGTTACGGGCACTCCAGATGAGGTTAGTGTTGGGCCGGCTAGCATGCCCATTAGCATCAGCCTAGAAACACCGGCTGTGGATGACGGATTTCGGACTGTGGCTAGGTGGAGGAAGCCCCATAAGGCTTAGTGCCCGGTTGTGGTACCCGGATCACACTCACCACTGCAAACTGTGAATCGGTTGTCCCCCTTGGATTTGCCTGATGTGAATTCTCTGAGCCCATGAGTGACTTCCACTCCTGTCTCCAGGCCGAAACGCCAGACTTTAGTGATAAGGGATTCTATCACCAGCAAAGTCAGGTTACAGACGCCGGCTGATGTTAACTGTATTCTTGGGGCCAGAGCTCCCGACATTGCATCACATCTTACGGTACTGACGCTGCAGAAGGGAAAACAGACTAAGGAACATGACATGAGATATAGTCACATAGTTATTCATGTCGGCACCAATGATGTCAGGATGAAGCACTCAGAGGTCACAAAAATGGACATAGAGAGGACTTGTGACCTTGCCAGAAAGATGTGTTGGTCAGTCTCTGGTCCCCTCCCCTCGCGGGGTACTGATGAGGTGTTTAGCAGGCTGACATCATTAAATAGGTGGCTGGCACAATTTTGTAGACAGCAAGGCTTTAGCTTTATTGATAACTGGCCTTCGTTCTGGGGCTGCCGTGGCTTGCTGATGCCAGACGGCCTCCACCCTACTGGGGAAAGAGCCACCATCTTGTCTGCGAACATAGATAGAGCTCTACAGGGAGGGTAACATTAGGAATTTACAGCAGGCCACTGAGCAGGTGATTAGAGACCCTGCAAGGCTTATGACAAATGTGGGTGTCGAATCCATTAGCTTAGCGGGGAAATTAGTGCAGAAAATTCACTATGGTGATAGTGCAGTTTATCTGCCAGGTCGGGAAATTCAAGAAGTTGAGACTGTGGTCTGCTTCCGTAGACGTGTCCATAAAAATCAGAGGGATATGCTTTGCAAACTTAATATCCATTACTACAATGGATGATGTTGAAATTGAGGAAGCCCCAATGCTTGTTCCAGCAATATCAAAGATTTTGTGTCTGCTACCTACAACGCGCATGGAATGTCTCAAACCTAAACCTACTTCTAGGCATCTTATATATGCAACTCTGGAAGCACCCCTAAACCCCAACAGTTCAACTGTCAACCCCACTGAGGTCCTTAGTCTGGGTCTCATTAACATAAGATCACTATCCTCAAAATTATTGTTGATTAATGATCTAATTATTGATCATCACTTAAATATGATTGGGTTATGTGGAACCTGGCTTAAACCTACAGCTGTCCTCCTCTTAAATGAGGCCTGCCCACCACCATATACATTTAGTCACATCCCTCGTGATGCGAAGCAAGGCGGGGGTGTTGCTCTTATTTATAAATCTAGGTTTAACTTATTAGCTGTTGGGGGTCACAAATATAACTCGTTTGAGGATCTGATTCTCCGCTCTGCTCAGGATATTATGCATTGCCAAGGTCAGAAGAATAAAAATCAGCTGTATTAATCTGTCACTGTATATAGGCCTCTTGGCCCATATTCTGAATTCTTAGATGAATTTGGTGTGTTCATCTCTAACTTGTCAACTAGTGCAGATAACATTCTGATCATTGGTGACTTTAACGTTCATATAAATAAGCCTTCTGATCCCCTCTGCAAATCATTTATGGAAATTGCGGATGCATTAGGATTTCGGCAATGCATTCAGTACTCGACGCACATTAGTGGAAATACCATGGATTTGGTTCTCGCACGTGGTATTGCTGTCACGAGTATTGACATCATGCCTCTTACATCATTGGTCTCTGATCACTCACTTATTAAGTTTACAGTTTCGCAGCCGTGTTTAGTGGAACAACAACCTTACATATCACTACGGTGATGCATCAACTCCTCAACTAAGACTGAACTCAAAGCTAGACTCCCTGATGTCTTAGGCATTCAAGACGGTAATAAGTTGACATGAAAACATTATTACACCAGATGTCCTGCAGTAACGTGTTCCCAACATGAACTTAAATCTGAAATCCACAACATTTTACATGATTTGAGCATCAAATTTATCACAGCTGAAAGTTTCCCTGATACACCATCCACAAATCTGTGCATGCACGTGAAGAACAGTTGTTACATACCGACTCAATGATGCACTCTGTGCAGGAGAACATGGCACCCACAATGGCAAAGTTCTTGGCGTAGGACATCCCCCTCTGACCCATGTCTCTGAGGACTTCTCGTGCTGTCGGTGTTCTCAGGGGGTCTTTGGGGTCAAAGCCAACGTTGCTATCGATGCCAGCTGTGAATACGCCAAAAGCTCCTCCGAGAACAAACCCTGTTTAGCAAAGAATAATAATCTGATTCCACATGATCCAGTTCAGCCTCAGAAATCTTCCTTTTATCTCTTTCTTTAATACAGAAAAGCGCCTTGTGGTGAATTGTGTTGTGATTTGGTGCTATATAAATAAATTGAATTGAGACAGGCTTTGCTTTTATCTCTTTGTCACAAAAACCCACCTTAAGAACACAAAAACTAGCCGACAGTGGTACTAATGTATGCAATCTCTGAGTGTGTTCGCTTGAGCTTATTAAAAATGTAAAATAGAAAACTAAAAACTACTGGAAGTGCTGCATTAAAAAAAAAACAAATCTGCATGAAAAAAGAAGGCAGACCAGCTCAATTAACTCACAGACTCCGTGGACATGATGTGTACACAGTACCACAACAAACACTTACCTGTGTCTCAAAGTGAAACTGGGTACACAAGGTCACCTAGAGGTGACCTTGGAGAGCTCCAAGACCTCTGACAAATTCAACACTTGGCACGTTTTGACTCTTATTGAGGCCACCAGGGGGCAGAGTCTCTGAAACAATATGTATGCCAGGGGTGGCCAAGTTCGGTCCTCGAGAGCCACATACCTGACACTCTTAGTTGTCTCCCTGCTCCAACACACCTGAATCCAATGAAAGACTCGTTAGCAGACTTTTAATGAGCCTTTCATTGGATTCAGGTGTGTTGGAGCAGGGAGACAACTAAGAGTGTCAGGTATGTGGCTCTCGAGGACCGAACTTGGCCACCCCTGATGTATGCAATATCTTGACAAAGACTTTGTGAATCAAAGTGAAACTATGTACACAAACTCACCTCACTAAGACCACACAAAAGTTCGAGGTTGGGCACGTTTTGATTATAATTTTAGCCACCAGGGGGCAGAATCTGTAAAATCTTGTTTACGTTATCTTGACAAAGAAGCTACATACATAAGTTAACCTTACTCAGACCACACACAGGTTTGATGCAGGTATGTGATCAAAGAGATTGGAGCCAACCCCAATGGTTATTGGGTGTGAGGCAGGGTTCATCCTGTACGAGGTCTGTTAGAAAAGTATCCGACCTTATTATTTTTTTCAAAAACCATATGGATTTGAATCACGTGTGATTACATCAGACATGCTTGAACCCTCGTGGGCATGCGAGAGTTTTTTCATGCCTGTCGGTTACGTCATTCGCCTGTGGGCAGTCTTTGAGTAAGGAGTGGTCCACCCTCTCGTCGATTTTTTCATTGTTTAGGAATGGCTCAGAGACTGCTGCTTTGTTTGATAAAATTTTTTTCAAAAACTGTAAGGCACAACTGAGTGGACACCATTCGATAAATTCAGCTGGTTTTCGGTAAAAATTTTAACGGCTGATGAGAGATTTTGGTCTGGTAGTGTCGCTTTAAGGACGGCCCACGGCGCCTGACGGCAATCTGCGCTTCGAGACGGCAGCGTCTCGCCGTTTCAAGTTGAAAACTTCCACATTTCAGGCTCTGTTGACCCAGTAAGTCGTCAGAGAACAGAGAACTTTCAGAAGAACTCGGCATGAGGAGTTTATTCGGACATTCCATTGTTAACGGACATTTCGTAATGAAAGAACGTGCGGGCAGAGTCGCATGTCAGGCCGGACCCGACCGCGGGGGGTCGCAACAGGAAAAACACCTCCGTTGGAAACCTTAACGGGCAAGTTGGAACATGCCCAAGCTGTTAAACAATTTCTCAGTTACTCACTTGTTGAAAGCCATCAAAAGCCGCCTGAATTTTACAAATGGTTTTCAACACGGAGGTGTTTTACCTGTCGCGGCGCACACAGATTGGCCAAGTCGTCACGGAAATGACTCGGCGAATTTGCGCGCACGTCTTTCATTACAAAATGTCCTTAAACAGTGGAATGTCCGCATAAAGTCCTCATGCCGGCCTCTTCTGAATCTTCTCTGTTCTCTCATGACGTCCTGGGTGAATTAAGCCTTAAATTAGGATGTTTTCAGGTCGAAACAGGCCGACGACGGCGCCTGGAAGCGCTGCGCGACGTCCCGCTCCGTGGGAAGTCCTTACAGCGACAGAAACACCCCATAATCTCTCAACAGCCGTTAAACTTTTCACCGAAAACCAGCTAAATTTCTAGAATAGTGTCCACTCGGATATTCCTCACAGGTCCAGAAAAAATTTTGATATAGCAACGCGCGCCGTCTTGAGCAGCGTGTGAAACAAAGGAATTCAGCCGAGAGGGCTGAACCACATCTCACTCAAGGCCTGCCCACAGGGAAATGACGTCACCGACACGCGTGAAAAAACTCACGCATGCGCACGAGGGTTCAAGCATGATTGGTGTAATCGCACGTCATTCAAATCCATATAGTTAAAAAAAAAAATAAAAGTGTCAGTTTCTTATCTAATACACCTCGTACATAGTGCCAGTCTGTCGCAGGGCTGGGTCAGTGTTGCCGTTGTGAAATGTATAAACTACAGGCACATAATCAATCATTTTATATTGATTGACTGATTTTATAGTGATGTCTTGCTGCATCTTAAAGCTTGACAAAATACACAAGTTGTTAAATGATCATTTTCTGAATGAATATATAAGCAACCTTATCGATCCTAATAGTTTGTTGATTGTATGCAGATCATGTATTGCACCTCCCACACAGGGCAGACATGTCACCCTTGATCATGGACTGATCCTGCCCTACCACAAATCGGGAAAATTTGGGATCCAAACAAATCCGCTGGTGTGACCTGTTCTGTCCAAGTGGTTGGGAATGTGGTATCTGATCCCTTGAGGATTGCCTTGGTATTTAATTGCTCCTTCACTGGCACTGGCAGTTCACTGGCTGATAAAGTTCCAAAACAGATGCCCTTCCAAACATCCACACAGTTTTCCTGGAGTTATTTAAGTTACAACCAGTATCTGCTGAACCTGTCAGTAAGCTATTTAACCACTCATGAGCACTCATTTCCTCTAGCAAATATCTTTAACTTTTCACTCATGTCAGGCACTGTACTCAGGGAGTGGAAACAGGCTCAATTTACACCTGACACGCTGTAAACTCTCTTTGTTCCCAAAGTACATGGAGTAGCTGCTAAGAAGATGCTGCGTTATAATGGTGCAGTGCTGCTCAATAATCATCCAACAATGATCACCTCGTCTCACTGTTAAACATTTTAAGAAAATGTGTAAAGAACATTTTAAAACGCTTTGGTGCTGCAAGTGTCCCCATTATTTTGTCACTCGTCATCTGATGTTGGGTCTCACTGACTCACTTGACACTGCTCAGATTTTAATTTAATCTCCTCGTCATCTATCCATTCTAATGGGTCAGGCCTCAAATATATAAATGGGAACTGACTAAATCAGCTGTGTGATGATCCCACTGAACCGAAACCTATCAAGTGACATTTGTAACTGTGGCATATTTATTGGTACCCTGAATAAGGATATTTTACTTTGTTTTTTTTTCACATCTCTTGTTTTTTAAACATTGTTTTTATTATCAGTTACTGAGTGACTATCTTTGTGGCTCCTGTGGGATTCGAACATAAGACTCCTTGCTCTGGAGATCAAGGAGGTCAGCAAAGGGGGAATCCCCGCTCGTCAAGCCAGTGGGAACATATTTCAATCTGGATTTCACATTGCTACTTAGCAGCTGTAACAACAGCATGTATACCACAGAACAGTAGAGAGATCACCTGTATGAAAAACCATAAGTGTAAGTTTGATTCAGATAAGTGTTGCTGCCCAGTTAAGGAAAATATAAACTAATCAAAGTTATAGTTCTATTAAAAAAAAAAAAGATTCCTATAACTTCCCTGGAGTCTTCTCCCAGTTGAAGGTGGCTGGAAGATCTCCCGAGGGAGACGACCAGGGGGCATCCTCACCAGATGCTTGAACCACCTCAGCTGGCTCCTTTCGATGTGATGCTGCTGAGTGTAAATCCAGATGCCCGACTGAGAAATCTCATTTATTTTTTGAGGATTTTCTTGCTGGCAGATCCCCTCCCGGTAGTTTAATGTGGTGAGCAAATTCAAAAGACTCAAAGATTGACAAGAAACGGACTTCAAGTTCAGATGCTGTATTAAAAAAAATGCCTTCCTTGAAAAGAGAGTTGCTACGACAGCTCTGAATGTCCTGCCGCACACTTCCCCACGGAGATGCTTGCAAGCCATCCTGACATAGCGCACCGCCTACGTTTTTAAGCCTGTTCTCGGCCTGCACCCAGATGGGCGGGCCTTGCCCTGTGCATGGATCAGAAGAGCTATGCAGTTGGTTGGAAAGTGTTGCACTTGACATTTAAATCCAGGTGACCTGCTCGCATTGTTTATTTGAACGGTATGTCATTTCAAAACTGTGTTCTGTCTGTGTGGCGTGATAAGCGCAGTATGCATCTTGACACCTGTCACCCCAGAGGAGATATGAAGTTCTCAAATGGTTCGAGGACAGGGTCATGGGACATACTGTTCAACACCACTGTATCCACAATCTTGTTCTTTCAGTCATTACTCAAAGTTCATAACTATCTGTGAGGACAGGAGGGTAAAATTAAGCAACCCCTTGTTTCTTAGTATCATAGTTGGGGTGCTACAAATTAAATGACCTCTAGGTGGCAGTAGTTTCTAATGGCTGGGAAGCCTCGACACGTTAACGGGGCTCCTTTATCCGACCAAAACTACACATAGGGCCACAGCCATCACAGCAGACTTACAGTATTGATAACGTATTGATGATATATTGTTTACCTCCGACACAGGCCAGAGTAGACTTAAAGGCACAGCTCTCCATTCCCCGCTCGATCATCTTCTGTTCTTCACTTTTAGGGGGCACTGGAAGTCCCATCACGGCAGGATTTGGATCCTTCGCGGATCTCTTATCACCGATAAGATGCTCCAGAACCAGACTGTACTGGATCGGTGGACTTTCCGGACTCGGACCAGCCGAGCTCGGATGTCCACCAACAGACGCCGCCATGTTTCCACCGACAGGCGTTCAGGTAAATGTAATGAAAGACGATGGAGTGTTCTTTCGTCATATTTTTAAAGCCTGAGAATCACACTGTAAATTTGAGAAAGCAAAAGAGCAACTAAACATGACTCGCATTAATTTATCTGAAAGAACAAACAACAATACAGTGTTTACAGTGATTAGTTTTATTTTTAATTTGTTTTCGGTGTTTTCCCGCACGTCAGCACATTCAACAAAATGCCAAGATGAACTCCAAAAATACACACACACACACACATACACACAGTTGGAATTATTAAATCAATTTATTATCTACTATTTACATAATATTATGTTTATTGTTATATATCATTTATTTCATTTATTATATTATTACCTATATAAATACAGTTTTCATATATTAATTGTATTATTATTTATTCTTCTGATTTGTAAATGTCTGAAATGTATATATATATATATATATATATATATATATATATATATATATATATATATATATATATATATATATATATATATAATTCTTTGTCTTTCGGCTCTTCCCATTAGGGATCGCCACAGCAGATCAATCGTTTCCATCTCACCCTGTCCTCTGTATCTTCCTCTGTCACACCAACCACCTGCATGTCCTCCCTCAGCACATCCATAAACCTCCTCTTTGGCCTCCCTCTTCTCCTCCTGCCTGGTGGCTCCATCCTCAACATCCTTCTCCCTATATAGCCTGGGTCCCTCTTTTGCACATGTCCAAACCATCTCAATCTCGCCTCTCTGACTTTGTCTCCAGACCGTCCCATCTGAGCTGTCCCTCTGATATGTTCATTCCTAATCTTGTTCATTCTCGTAACTCCTAAAGAGAATCTCAACATCTTCAGCTCTGCCACCTCCAGCTCTGCCTCCTGTCTTTTTGTTAGTGCCACCATCTCTAAACCGTACAACATCGCTGGTCTCACTGCTGTCTTGTAAACTTTCCCCTTCACTCTTGCTGATATTCTTCGGTCACAAATCACTCCTGCCACCTTTCTCCACCCACTCCACCCTGCCTGCACTCTCTTCTTCACCTCTCTACCACACTCTCCATTACTTTGAACAGTTGACCCCAAATATTTAAACTCATCTACTTTCACCACTTCTACTCCTTGTAACCGCACTATTCCACTGGGCTCCCTCCCATTCACACACATGTACTCAGTCTTGCTTGTACTGACGTTCATTCCCCTGCTCTCCAGAGCATATCTCCACCTCTCCAGACTAGAATCAACTTGCTCTCTACTCTCACTACAGCTCACAATGTCATCTGCAAACATCATAGTCCATGGGGACTCCTGTCTGATCTCATCCGTCAACCTGTCCATCACCACTGCGAACAAGAAAGGATTCAGAGCTGATCCTTGGTGTAATCCCACCTCCACCTTGAATGAGTCTATCATTCCGACTGCGCATCTCACCACTGTCACACTATTCTTGTACATGTCCTGCACTACCCTAACATACTTCTCTGCCACTCCAGACTTCCTCATACAATACCACAGCTCTTCTCTTGGCACCCTGTCATAAGCTTTTTCTATGTCCACAAACACACAATGTAACTCTTTCTGGCCTTCTCTGTACTTCTCCAACAGTATTCTCAGAGCAAACATTGCATCTGTAGTGCTCTTTCTCAGCATGAAACCATATTGCTGCTCACAGATCTTCACCTGTTTTCTAAGCCTAGCTTCTACTACTCTTTCCCATAACTTCATGCTGTGGCTGATCAGCTTTATGCCTCTGTAGTTACTGCAGCTCTGCACATCACCCTTGTTCTTGAAAATAGGAACCAGCACACTTTGTCTCCACTCCTCAGGCATCCTCTCACTTTCCAAGATTTTATTAAACAATCTGGGACTGTGATTCTCTCAATCCCCCAAAATTTTAAGGATGCTGGGGAGCCATGACCGGCCTGTTTATAATGTCTTGCCATGGCATAAGTTAGAATCACAGTTCCACCCAGAGGAGGTGATATCATTAAAAAACTTTTATGTAGAGAAGCATTTTGGATTTACACTTTAGGCACCTTGGAACCTTTTGGTTTGAATGAAGAACTAAAATTTACTTGTTTTCTCTAATAACTGTTTTTTTTTTATTCTGGTTTTAGTTATGTTTGTTTTGGGACAGTGTGTCTCTAATTATGAACTGATTACTGATTGAGTGAGTACTGTGGTTGATGGATGGTCATGCCCCCTTTGAAAGCATTAGGACACCTGTTTGTTATTAGTATTTAAGCTGTACCATCCTTGTCTTTGCAGGACTCTGAGGAAGATGTGATCCTCATGTCGAAACGTTAGTCCCTCTATAATTTTGTTTTCAGCACCTTATTAAAATTTTTCAGCACTTATTTCTGTTTACTAGGTTTTTTTTTCTCCCATATACATTGTTCGTGTTTTATTAAAGTCTGAAGTCACCTTAAATACCAAATGAATTAGTTTTATTTTCTTAATACACCTGTCTGTGTTATGATTAGTTGGATTGAATCTGGAATGCAGACAAACCACAACACTCATTCATTTTCTGTGCTCACTTCAGTCAAGGGTCACAGTGGGGTTTGAGACTATCCCAGCAGACTTAGGGCATAAGGCAGGGTACAGCCTAGAGAGAATGCCAGTCTGTCCCAGAGTCACATGTAGACAGACAAACACATTCACACACACCTATGTTCAGTTCACCTAACCTGCATGTCTTTGAAAGTGGGAGGAAGCCAGAGCACCAGGACGGAACACACGCACACACACGAGGAGAACATGCAACCTCCACACAGAAAGGACCGGGCGGGAAGTGATCCCATAACCTCCTTGCTGTGAAGCAGCAGTGCTAACCACTAAGCCACTATGCTGCTCCAAACCAGCAGATCCACCTGGGATCTGCTGTAGTGACCCTGAGTGAACACAAGGGAGAGGCTGAAGGGACTACTTACATCGCCCTTCACTGGATGTATAATGAGCCGCAGATACACACACACACACACACACACACACACACACACACACACACACACACACACACACACACACACACACACACACACACACACACACACACACACACACACACACACACACACACATACACATTTATTTTATTAATTCATTATTTCAAACATGTTCTGTCATTAGCAAAAATGATTACATTTACACATTGTTATGTTTGTAAAGGAGTAGGCAGAAGTTGTTTTTTTTTTAGCATTTTAGAATACCAAGCTACTTCCACAGGAATTTTGGTGAAAATAACTCAAAAAATAATGCAGAAGCATGCAACACATTACAATTCAGAGACAGTAATATTGTAATATAACTAATTACTTAGCAATGACAGTAGTAACGTATAATGTATTACACACTTGCCCTAAACTGCTCAAACGTGGTTAAGTATAAAAAACAAAAGAACAGTGGCTAGAAACTAAAGTGGAACTCAAGAATGTGAAATGTAAAGGAACAGTGGTCACAAAACAACTATTCAGACGTAGTTTTTATGGCTATTTTGGCCGCCCGCAGATTCTCAAAGATAAACTTCATATCCCAGAATCCTCCTGGAGCACTGCGCCAAACTCGCGCGTTCCACCTACAGGCACCAGAGGACTGTCGCGTGCGTGAGGCGGCAGCAGAAGCAGCATCCAGCAACATTAAACAGGTGGGACGTGGCTCTTACTAATGTCTCATATTAATTTATTTCAGATTTTCTTCGTCACTTATTACGCTTATCAGCTGTTTGTTGAGTTGGTACATGTAAACTTCATGGCTGACGTGTGTCTGTTGTGGTACATCAGTTCTTTTTCTCCGCTGTACTTGACAGCAGCGTCAAACTGACTGATGAGGGGTTTTCATTTTAACGGGTCACAAAATTCTCCTTAAGCGCGCTTTTCTGTTAACGAAAACGTCTCTCGAAATTACGCTTTGTTTTCATTTAATTAGTTTCTGTTACTGGGTAGCTGTAACGTTCGGGAAACAGAAGTCGAATAATGTTGGCGTTTATCTTCCGTTTAACATCGATCCTTTTTTGGGGGGTATCGAGATGCAACAGGACTCTTCGAGCGCGATCAATGTTCATCTGCTTTAAAAAAGACCGCGCAACTGCTTGTTTTTTGCCTTTCCGTTTGGGATTATGACAGAACGCTGCTTGAGCTCTGTAAACTTATCGCCGTCCTGTGTTTTATAATAATTACGTCATAAAGGTGTAGAATAAAAGACTTTCATACTAATTTCATGCAATAAATTTCCAGAGCCCATGGCGACATTTGCTAATGTTTTCTCTGTTCAGTGCTAAATCTGCAATGAAAAGGGAACTAATCCTTGCTGAGGAGGTTGAACCTGAAATTGTGTGATAGGTTGTTGTTATGATAGATCCAGATCTGGTGGCACATCCTCAGATTTTTCCATATTGACATTGTCAAGCAATCCTAGAATGCCACCATCACAGGGATTAGCACCATACTGAAATTATAATGCCCGTAATTGTTAATTTGATCCTAATCCTATCTGCACTCAGTTGTTGAAGTATTTACTATTGTTTAAAGTTGTTTGCAGGAAGTGTGCATGTCAAAAACAAGCTCAGTATGACATATTATCAAATACCTATAAATGATACGCCAGTATGATTGGATAAAACACTAAAGAATAAATACCAATACACCCTTGTGATATTTTTTGCGGACCGGTAATATTTTTCATACCGCCCGAGTAAGTGAATGTCGCCTTGGTAATCATACATATGTTGGGACGTCACGGCATGTGCAATCCTAGATATTGTCAATGTGTAATTTAATACAGTGGTCCCTCGCTATATCGTGGTTCACCTTTCGCAGCCTTGCAGTTTCGCAGATTTTTTTAGTGCAATTTTGCATGCTTCTTCTTTTGAAGCCAAAGGCCGAAGGGTGTATGGTTTTCTTCAGGGTGTATAAAGCCATATTCATTGTTGAACAACTTGATAACTGATAATATCAGTCATAATATCAGGGTATATCACATACCAGCAATGTTCTGTGCATCTGTTCTCGAATGGGACCTGGACCATATCGAAATTGTGCAACTGGGCATGATTACCAGAAGTGCACAGAGGCAGGGTCTGCAATTTCTTTTTTCCAATTTATTTTCATTTATGTAGTGCCAAAGCACAACAAAGTTTCCTCAAGGCGCTTCACACAAGTAAGGTCTAACCTTACCAACCCCCACAATCTGGAAGTGGAAGTATTGTTCAATTTTCCAAACATTTTGTGTGTGTTACAAAAATTATACCCTCATCCAGACTGTTATTGTAATCCTATTCCTAAACCTTTAAGATAAAATAATTTACAAAGTTGACAGGCAGCTGAGACAGGTTTAGAGCCTCCTTAGTGCACTGGAAGCACATCCAGAAATGTCGTTTATATTCACAAGAAAAGTAAAAACATTGCCACTTTGCTCTGATTTGCAACCTGCACTGAACACACCCATCCAGTTGCACAGAGGATGAAATACAATTCTTGTTACCATAACTGCTAATCATAACCTCTAATGATGTTAATATACAAATAATGAATGTTTTATGAGTTCACTGTACAAATATTTCACGAGGTGAAAAATGGAATGTTCCATTCAAAAAGGTGAAGCCGAGTTGAATGAACATTCCATCTTTCACCAAATTAAATGTTTGTACCATTGAAAGAATGAAAAAACATTCATTATTTGCTTTATATAACGGCTAAAATAGATCCTTGTCATTTGATATTTTATGACTTTATAAACAACAGAAAAGGGACTTACATTTGGTGTTCCACTGGTGTTTTGATGTCAACAGGCCAGAATGAACTTTAAATTAGAGTCCAAATTTGTTCTCAGTCAACTTAGAAAAACAGTTAGATGTAGTCTTTGATGCCGTGCACTGACTTCATGTACTTTAAAAAAAAAAAGACTTTGTGTAGTTTCTCAGTCCAGCGAAAAATCACATCAGCTTTTCATCCTAACAGCTGTTCATGCCTTCAAATGGACGGTGTAGTGGATTTGTTTTTTTTGTTTTTTTTGTGTTAGAAGAATTAGCAGTGTCAGTTAGTTCCGTCAACTCGTTGTCCACCAGTTTAACAAACTCCACTATGTTTAGCTAAATGCCCCCCGTAGTGTGAGGTGTGGTGTGTAGTGTGTGGTGGTCGGGGCGTGCAATAGCACACTTCATATAGCACCAAAATTGCATGCTCAAAAGAACTATTGCACGGTAAATGAAACACAACGACAAATGGTATGAATAATCCTTGTCACATCACGTGACATATAACCCACCAATCAAATGACAAGGCTCCACTCAGCTGTTATATAATGCATGTTATCTAAAAGCACCTTGAGAGCAAAGAAACCAAAAGTCAACAAGTGCAGTTTCACATTAGCATGTAAACAGGAGTAACCAGGATCTCCTGGGGCCTCATGTACAAAGACTTGTGTGGATATCCTACTGAAACGTGATGTACACCAAAACCCAGAAACTGGCATAAGCACAAAAATATTCAGAAGTATCAAAGTGTGTGTAGGCCTGAATCCATGCACGTTCAGTTTGTACATCCCTCTGAACATGGAATTAAGCATGGAACCAAACTCCTCCCTGGCCACACCCTATTTAAATATGAAATTTCATGTAAATAGGCCGTTTGAGCAGGGATTTCCCACAACGTCACATCAGACAACATGAACACAGAAAAGAAATTATACTACAGATGACTGGAAATTATGTGGAGACACGCAGGGACAGTTTATTCAGTTCGCTGTTAAATGGATTAATCATGACACTGGAAAAATGTTTGTGGGAGCTAGAGAGTGTGTGTGTGAGGCCAACACACTCTCGCTGGAAATGGTGCTTTAATGTTGGAATATGATGTACCTGAGATGACTTTTGGATGATTGCGTTCCACACAGCTGGCATGGCTCGGCTCAAAGTTGGCTGGCACACTCCTGACTGATTGGCCAGCTCACGCTGGAATGCCCCTGTTGCCAGGAAGCGCAGCATGGTCCGCGCCTGTGTGGGCACAAGCAACCTCCTGGGTCCTCGCCAAATTGTGTTCTGGGACGGCCGCAGTTCTGCGTGCAATTCCAGTAACAGTGGCGTTGGCAATCGAAACCGGCTTGTGTGTTGGGATTTGCCCGTTAGTGCCCTTTGAGTGTTTACTTGCAATGGATTTGTGTGCTGTTCTCATGTCCTGTTTTAGTTTTTTGTTACACTCCCTCACTGGGTTGAGTCCCCCTCTAGTTTTGGTTATGTACTTCATTCTGGTTGTCGTTTAGTTTTCAGTGTGATTTCTGTTATTTGCTTGTTTTCTTATTTTTTCAGTTTTCTGCAGTTACCTTAAGTGCACCTTTGCTTTTCAGTGTGATTTCTGTTAATTGCTTTTTATTTTCACACTGTTTTCTGTAGTTACCTTATGTGCACCTTTGCTCCCAGCTTTGCTTTTTTGTATTATGTTCTACTCACCTGCAGATTCTGTTTAATTCTGATCACCTTTTATTAGTTGTCACATGACTTTTGACCCCACCACACACACCATCCTCCATTTTGTTCAGTCAACTCCTCCTGAGCACTTGCTCCTCCTCCTGCCCATGATTCAACACACCTGTTCCTTCATTAGTTTGGTTATTTAACCACTTCCTTTTTTGTCAGTCATTGCCGCTCCATTGTGTAGGCCTCCCGTGTAAACTCCTCATCCAGGTTCTTGTATATTCTTGTGTGTAATGTTTCTTGTGATTTCCTCAGTTTTTGACATTTTGTCAATTCTAGCCCTGCTTTTTGATCTTTCACTTTGCAGCCTCTGTTGTGTTTTTGCTGCACTGTATGTATGGGATATTTTGGGACTGTTAAATACCATTGCACCTTTTTTTGGAACTATGTCACAATAAATCACCGTGGTTGATAAAATCCTTTGTGTCCACGTTGCCTGCATTTTTGGGTTGCAATTGAACTCTGCAATCAAACCTTAACATTGTGAGCCAATTATCGTCATTTGGAAGAAAATCCTCACTTTCCCTGAATACACGCTCATGTCGGATTGCACCATTTGCAAGGTCCTTTGATGCTAACGCAGCCATTGTTAGTGCCATTTTACACATCACTTTGCGCATGGTTTTTGTATCCAACCATATAATTGCAAACACGTGGGTGTGTTAGCTAATTGCTCATCACTGTGTCGCTGATGTGCAATTAACTGATTAGAAAATCAACAGAAGAATCTGCCCACTAAATTAATAATCATTTATTTAAATAATATTTTAATGTAAAAGTCCAAACTCTAATTCCAGCTTTTTTAAATGTATGGTTGGTTATAAGTCTTATTGCTTTTTTAAAACCCTATGAGCAGTGTCTATATCCTCAACTATAACATTGACAATTTACTTCCACAATTTGATTCCTATGTGCAGGATCTATTGCAGTCAGGCTAACACAGTGGACACCACCAGCATTGGCCATGGACAGACTGCTTGTGGCAGTTTTATTGTAACAGAAAACAATGGATGGACTTGATGGAGTCTATTGCAATTCTTTGCACTGGGAACATGTGGGGGACGGCAGCCTGCTGACATCGGTGTGTGTGACTGTGAGGCATCATTATGAAGGTGTCCAGAGTGTCTGCTCCAGCTGGGAAAAGTGCAAAAAGTCCATTTTAAAACTGATTTAAATCATTAAGGCAGATCCTCTAGATGTAAATAACTTTCACAGAGTTGACATGTTCTTAGAACGGAAAACGATTAGAACTCGGGAGAATCAGTTTGAAAGTTTACCACTTTAGGGTAGATTGGGTCATAGCTTAAGGCTCTATTTAACACTTGCATCTTGGCTAAGAGAGTCTTGTTCCTACATCATTACACTGGAAATGAGCTGCCCAATCATCTAAAAAATAGCTTTCCCTGTGAATCATGTACGTGGCACATTTTAAACCACAACACTGCACTCTTTCTTCTCATGTGGTCAGCCAGCCATTTGTTTCCCCTTCAGGTCAGAGTCTTAAGAAGCATACAGGCTTTGATGTATTTAGACAGCATTAGATGGTTGTTTATTCTTTAATAGCGTCTTACATGCTTCATTAGAATGGACTATCCTGACTAAGCTACCGTGCCTGTTGCATTCGCTGCCATGTATTTTTTTAATTGTAAACTTTGATTCCCAAAATGTTCAAGCAACAAAGTAAAAAGTAGTATTTTAATATTAAGAGTTTGTAATTCTGGCCTTTGCTTGTTGTGCAGCATAATTGAACATTCCAGTACCAGCAAAATAAGAAAGTAGTTGCATGTTTTTAGAAGGGGCCAGTGGAACATGCATGAGTCCAAACCAAACAAGCAGTGAATGAGAGCTTTCAATTTCTTCCCTTCCTTTTATAATGCCAGGAGAAAAGAGTTCCACCATGAGAAGAGCGCCAGAATTTCTACCATACAGTCAACATTCAGAGAAAGTTGGTTGTAGCTAATTACACCTTTGTTTATTTGTGCGCTTAAGCCATCCAAGAGGTGGAAGTGGAAATCTGCTGTTGGATTTTGGGTGATATTCAGGATCAGTGCAGGGACCAGAGGCACATCTTGTGTCACTGGTGCCATTCATCAAGTGAATTGAATTTTAAGATCATGGGCGTATGATAAACAGGCTATTGTTTTTTCTATATTTGCTGTCATGAATGTTTCTTCCTGGTTAAAAATGCCAGTGGCTCAAATGCCACTTGCCATAAAAAACAAAGGGCCTTTTTCAGCAGTGTATTGGCCAACAATGTGTGCACGGTTAGTCTTGTTGTAAATAGTGAATTATTACAATATTTATGTGTATATATATTTAACCTAAGCCACCTTTCATGAAATCCTCTCTAACCAAGCTTAGTTTTGCAGTTGTTTTTTTTTTTTCATATTTATAGACTAAAACATTAGGTTATTGTAAAACAATCAACCAGTCAATCAATTATGAAAATAAACTTTATTGCAGTGCTGCTTTCTAAATGAGATGATATTGGTCTCATTACTTTGTGTTTGTCATTCATGTCACCTGTCACAAAAGTCAGTCGCCTGGACTTATTGTGATTCTGTCCTTGTCGAGCCTGCCGCAATGAATGCCTCTGTTCGACTTATTATCCAGGCAGTTCCTGTCACAGGAGAACCAGGCCTATTATTTATAGGCAGTGCTCTGTGGAGAGGATACAGTCCCATCCAGTTGTTTGAGACCGGGAATGATGTCTGGTAATCTCCTTGAACATCAGTGGGCAGATTTTAAGTGTGTGTGTGTGTGAAGGGAATTCAAGGTCCTCTCTCTGTGCTGTGCCATACAGTCAAAAATCTCAGCATCTATGTCCTGAATTCACTTGTTAAACTATAACTGACCTTGAACAAAAAATAGCAACAGCACTGGAAGCTTAATTCCATCCGTATACTATAACTGTATGAAATGGGTGGGTGTGGGCAGTCTAACAGGTTGCAATGACCTTGTTTTGCCTTGGTTAAAAACAAGTAATAATAAAAACTGCAGTGCTGTGGTCTTCCATGCTGTGCACCAAAGCTTATCGTTTCCTTTAGATGTTCTCTTTATAAAAGGCCATTGGACCACAGTGATGAGCTCTGGACCATAAGATGTAACTTAATACAAACTATACTCTGGCTTAGTGCAATTTGAGATGTCTGCACAAGTTTCAAATCAGGTTAACTGCAATGTTTACCACTAAAAAGCTCAAATATACTTGCAGCATAATGTCTGCAGTCCAGGTTAAACACATTTGTTTTTTTTTTTTTTTACACAAAGCCTCATTTTGTCAAAATACATACAAATGTTGTTATGCATACTTGGAACTCACTGATGCCACATTCACATGTTGATGGTTGAAAAACAGTCATCCCAGTTGTTATAGCAAAATCACTGTCTTCTGCAGCAAGCAGATGATAGATGATATGAGAACCTGCAATTTTACAGTGTCAATGAGACAATTTACTTAAATGAAAGACACAACAGCATTTTTAGCATTTTGCACATATTAATACAAGAAGCTCTGTCTCTTGCTTAAAAAAGTCAACTTTTTGTAGTTTTACTTGATTTTTCTCTGTAAGATCGCAGGTTTCCTGTTTATGTGGGAAAAAAAACATGTTTATGCATCAAAAAAGTTAATTTCAAATGTAAACAGCTGGTTTGTCTTTGTCTCTACAGGCCTAGTTCAAAAATAATGAAGCCAAAGTGTGACATAACCATCAAAAGTGGTCTTTTTTGTGAAATGTTATCATTTTAGGTATGGTTATATATCACAGTTTCCATATTTCTATTGGTCTCGGTTCAGTCATTGCTAGAAATTATCAGTGCATATATACTATAATGTGCTAGAGGGTAACGCTTGCGACAAGAGTTGGAGGTATCTTTAGTCTGCAGAAGCTTGAAACAAAGAAATTCTGTCCATTAGTTCCTGGTTATTATTGAACAAGTAATATAATTATTCTGTTGAAGCAGAGAAGGAGATATAGCTAAGGTTTTGACACAAATAAATCAAGGACTTATTCTCAGCGTTATAAGACTTTATTGATCTCACAGTGGAGAAATTCACATGTTACTTCACCTTAATAAACACACAAGATGAGTGCGAGTAGAGAAAATGTGCATCAAACAGCATGTGCAAAGATAAGCAATAATAATACTTGTAACTATAAGAAAATGAGGTAGAAATAAAATGTGTGTATATATGCATATATAAACATGATTGCAATTAAAAAATAGGAGCATCTTATTTACAATATGTGAAGTGGAGTTTAGATGTGATAAGGTGACACTAGTGCTGGGATTTGTAAACGAGTTGTTATTGTACAGTCTGACAGCATCAGGGATGAACGACCTCCTGTATTGTTCCTTCTTGCAGTCAGGGTGCCTCAGTCTGTCACTGAAGGAGCTACTCAGCTCCACTACAGTCCGGTGCAGAGGGCGAGAGGAGTTGTCCATGATGGATTTGAACTTGGCTAACACCCTCCTCTCAGCCACCTCCTCCAGAGAGTCCAGAGGACAGCCCAGGACAGAGCTGGACTTCCTGACCAGCTTATTCAGTCTCTTTCTCTCCCACTCTGTGCTGCCTGGGGCCCAACAAACGACAGCATAGAGGAGAGCAGAGGCTACAACAGAGTCATAGAAAGTCTTAAGCAGAGGCCTGCTCACTCCAAAGGATCTCAGTCTCCTCAGGAGGTGGAGGTGACTCTGGCCTTTTTTGTACAGGGCGTCAGTGTTGTGAGTCCAGTCCAGTTTGTTGTTGAGGTGAACACCCAGGTATTTGAAACTGTCCACAGTCTCTATGTCCTCCCCCTGGATGTTCACCGGTGGGTGAGGTGGTGGTTTCCTCCTAAACTCAATCACCATCTCCTTCGTCTTACTGGTGTTGAGACACAAGTGGTTGCGCTCACACCAGTCCACAAAGTCTGTGATGACCGGCCGGTACTCCAGCTCGTTCTCCTCAGACACACAACCCACAATGGCGGAGTCATCAGAGAACTTCTGGAGATGGCAGCTGTCCGTGTTGTAGATGAAGTCCGAGGTGTAAAGGGTGAAGAGGAAAGGCGAGAGGACGGTGCCCTGGGGGACCCCGGTGCTGCACCTTACCACCTCAGACTGGCAGCCGCACGTACTGCGGGCGGTCAGTGAGGTAGTTGATGGTCCAGGCGCCGAGATGTCCATCCACTCCTGCGTCCTCCAGCTTCCCCCGCAGCAGCGCCGGTCTGATGGTGTTGAAAGCGCTGGAGAAATCAAAGAACATGACTCTCACAGTGCTCCCGCCGGTCTCCAGGTGGGTGAGGATGTCATGTCCTCCGTTGCAATGAAAATGCACACCACTTGCTCCAAAAAATAATTTTTGCATTTTAATGTTAGTTTACTGTTAATGTTAGTAGCCTGGCATCAAAATAACTGAGCAGCCAAATCCACATTCAAGCAGAAATTATTTATTTCATAAGGTACTGACAAAAAGATAACAGTCTGTAAAAATAAAATAAGATGCATGGTGTGTGTGGTAAGATATCCGTCTGCTGTGTGACAGTGGATGAGACGAAGGAACAGATGAGGTGACGATCGAGCTTCTTATAATATGCTGCCCCAAGACCACTTGGGCCAACCACCCTCTTTGCTCCACACCCTATTCCATCTACACTAGATCTGTCCTCGTATCACTCACATGCCCTGTCTTTTGCTATATGTTTACCCATATTTGCACAAATTACATCAGACAACTCACTGTTTTGGATCACGATGTGTCCTCACATTGTGTTGTTTTCTGTCTTCAGATTGGTTAAAAGTTAACACATATCTTCATGCATCAGCGACGATCATGTGTGTTCTCCTTTCTCCAGTGTGTATTGGTTGCTATGATAAAGCTTTAAAATGGAGTTCTCGCTGTGGATAAAGTGTATTACTCAAATTACCAAGTTAATCAAAGAATAGTTTCAGCTTTTACCCACAGCGACTAAATAAAGGACATACGTACAAATATGCCCCAAAGACATAACACCAGCTCGGGCACTTTATGGATGCCCTGTGAGCTCTGATTGTTTTTGTTTTGGTGCTGCTCAACCCATAAACAGCTGTTTGTTTATACCCCATCACACATACGCCGATTGAGGCCAAATGGCATCAGAATGATACACTCAGCCACAGTCAGGAAGTATTGAGATGCATTCTGAAGACAGACGGATGGCAGTCCCTGAGAAGTCTACATAGTTTGTCCCATTCACTCGGCTGTCCCGAGTGTGTTGGACAGTTCAAAACGCTCTTGGCGCTGTTGAGATGGGACACACATCTGATGGCGGTCTATGTGCAGTTTCTGTGCCATGTGATTGCAATATACATATTTGGATTGCGTCATAACAGCATTTGCAATGATCTGATTGTGGTTGATTGAGCTCTGAGATGGATCGGTTACGGCAAAGCCTGCCAGCATGTTGTGCCATGTATGTCCACCTCCACTGGACCCCGACCAGGGAGGGCAAAGGAAATGTTTATATATAATAACATGTATGTGGTACACATTCATCATGTGCAGTGGGTGTGAACAGTGTGCAATCAGACCAAAAGCACTGTGTGCCACTGCACGGCGCATACTGCTGCAAATCTGACCAGGCTGTAATATCCATAATAGACCTTACAGTACAGATACATTTCCATTTCTTCCCATGGCCAACATAAATAATGTGAAATATTGTGCCCATCATATCTGTGATACCATGGGCAGCTGTGCCTCTCAGTAATCCATCATTGGACACGTCAGAGGCTCGGAGCTCAACGGATCTCACCGCTGTAATATACATATTACTTGATCACCTTCTAACTCTGTAGGAGGGATGATGTGGAACTGTATCACCAGGCCATGACGACATTATTAAACATGAATCTCACCTCCAGCATGGCCCCAGGGCGTTTCACAGCGCAGGGCAGACAGGAGCTAGGGACCACGCCTGTAGTGAAAAGCTTGTGCAAACAACCACGGCAAAACTAAATTGCATGTGATAAACTAACTCTGTACATCGCAGTGTACAGAGTTGTGTTGTGTTGCTGAAGTGAGCAAAAACACACACAAAAAAATTAAAGTTCGCTGGAAAAGCTGTGTCTGAAAATCCTGTGCGCATGGGGAAGCTTGGCCCACTGCCAGCAGAATTTAGCAGCAAAAGGTACATGTGCACACACAGCAAAGTTTAGCACGCAGCAGTTTGGTGTGCACGTGCGCCCCACGCACACGCATAGAGGCTCATTCAGCTGTTATGAACACACATATACACACACACTGAGCCATCATTTCAGCACCTCTTCTGCACATGCATGTGAGGCCAGTTGCGCTGGGAAGGAGAGGACAAGTGATGATGTAATTGCATGAATGAGTGAGTGACCACACCGATGCCGGCTTTGATACATATGGGGTGAGTCCAGTCCATACGCTGGTTGTACTCCGATGTCCAGTACCGGCAGGGACTGTGCAAAGGGGGACACAGTGCTCCTTCCCACTCCGGTCCCGTGTTTGTCATCCAGACATTTGGACATGAGGCAGTCTTCAGCACCTTTTATGGCCATCTGACAGCAGTGTGTGTCGTCTAAATACGCTTGTGGATGTGATTGTGCATAAGTGGACGAGGTAGTCTGGATGGGATCCATCCACAAGCGACACACCTCTTTCCCTTCCGGCTGCGTCTGGATTACGGTCATTTTTGCCATGTCGGCCTGGTTCATGCACATGATGGGGGCTCTTGAGTTTTGCAGTTCTGAACTGTCACTATCACTGGGGGTTATAGAAGCTCAGCTCCCTGCCTGGCTTTGCAGACCGTCTCACTGTGTGAAACACATTCAGTCAAAGAGAGAAGACAGAGTTGTTATCTGTCCCCAAGAGGCATGGCCTGGTCTGCACACAGGCAGGGAGGCACATCCTTTACTGCATGTAATTGAGGTGATAAGAAGAGATGGTGCGATTTATACAGGAGTGAACACTGGCTTGGCATGCAGTCAGCTGAATAAATAGAAGCGTCCCTATTTTTTACAGTAAACGAGGCCGCTCAGTTTGCTAACAGCAGCATGTGGCAGATAGCCTACATCGTATTTACCTCAAGAATTTTTGTATGATTGCACAGATGGCTCCTCGCCTTCACAGCATTGCCAGACTTACTTAATTTCTGTTTATGTTTTCCTCCAGAACAGGACAGAAAATGCACTGGCAGGGCAATTTTTAAGTTGAGAGAAGGTGGCTGCAGACATCTTTCTCTCTCTTCTGGATGAATTTTAGATACAAGAGCCCACAGGAAGCAGAGTGCATACCTGACAGCAGTCACAGTCTAACTTACTGACTACAGGGAATGTAACCGTTTCTGGGCACATCTGAAGTCTCATAGAGATGATCTTAAAACACGAGCATCAGGTTTGTCTTACTCTGATAGCAATAACAGCATCACACAGAGTTGTGATTGTTGAGAATAAAATGCCTAATTTCACATCAGTACATTGTGTCATCCTGATAAACCGGATGAACAAGTTTATGAGTGTGATGCTAACATCTGTGTGAAGTTGTTAAAATATTTACCTAATGAGTGAAAGATGTCTGACCCACTATAATCTCTTTGGTTTCTCTTTGTACAGGTATTACACACACCCACAGTGCTCATACAACAGGTTAAGTGTTAAAATCCATATATGCAGAACAATGTGCACTCCTTTTAGGTTGGACTTGGATAATAGTTCTTCTCAGCAGTAGGATAAATTATTGTTCTCTCTATTTTATTTGCTCTCATTTCTCCTGGATGCCGTGCAGTTGTTTCTATGGAGTCCACCCACTCGCTGTACATGGAGCCAGACTGATGGAAAAACCAGCTAAAGTTTCTGCAGTGTAGCGCTGACTGACTTTTTATCAGACGAGAACTTTTACACCATCAGAACAGGAAGTTTGGCCCTCAGGGAGACCAGCTCTGGGAAAGAAGAAGACTCTAATTTGTATGGTGAATCCAGAACATGGCAGCATATTTTGTGAAAGGAAATGGATGACTGTGAACTTCAGTCACACTTTGTGCCAGATAGATCATGAGGCTGACATGACTGCTCAACATTGCCGTGTGTGTATTCGTTATCCCCCCCCATAGGACAACCCTGTCCACCTGTCTATGAAACATATACGTTCAACTTCTCTTGGGTCAGTTTGTGGATTTCAGTGAAAGTTTACTCAGTGGTAGCACAGCATGTGATGATGTGTATGAAGGGAAATAATTACGCTGTTCCAGGTCTGATGTCTTCAAGGGGACATCGTTGGATTTTTGTGTTTATATGATACTGATTTTTGTAAGCACAATCCCTCCTAAAATTGGTTTATGGATTTTGAAGAAGATGTGCATGAAGGGAAAATAATTACCATCCTTCAAGGGGAGACAATTGAACTGAATTATGTTGTTTTTTTCATATATCATGTTTGTCAGTTACACTTATAAATAGGGATGGGTATTGATAAGATTTTATCGATTCCGCTTATCGATCTGATTCCTTATCGATTCCCTTATTGATATCTCTTGTGAATTTTCTGTGTAGTAAAAGTAGGCTTTACAGGTTTTCTACGTCGATAGCATTTTATTGAGTCTTAAAGCAAATAAATATGAAATTGGTCACTGGATCCTTAAACTCTGGACATGAATAAACTCTACATGGTGGATCCTTGATCTCAAACAAAATCTGTAGTTTTTGTCAAAAGCATTTCCTTTCAGACATTATTGTCATGAATGTCACTCCATACGTCTGAGCTGAGCTCTTGCAGCTGGCTCATTTTGGGAGGAACAAAAACATTTTAGTCGAATGTAGTTTGTCTGTATTACAATGTTTGGAAAAAGGTGTCATTTTATTTAAAGCGGTGATTCGCTATAATGTTATTAATTCCGGACGGACTGTAGCATGACTCAGCAGAGAGGATTTGTATCCTGCAAGCAGTTCTGTTCTAGTTGCTTGTGAATAGACCACAGGTCTTGCTTTCCAAGAGTACAGTGAACCATTTCCAGCTGTCAGATTTTGTTTGGCAACCTGGTTTTTCTCACAATCATCTCTTAGTGACTCAGAAATTAAAAAAAATGACAGATTGACAGCATTATTTTGTGATAAACATGGGTGTAGCTTGATCTTACTGATACCCTGCTGCATACAAGTTTCAGTTCCACCTGACCAACGTGGAACTCTGAGGGAGAGCAGAGACCGTCTCACAGCAGGAAAACCCTGTGTTCCTGTTTCACATTAGCTGACATGACAACTTTGCACTTACTTTTTTCCAAAATCCAGCTGCTATACAGATGCTTCAGAGCTGCCGACGTGGTCAAGTGGAGTGAAATTCATTAACACATTCGAGCATGTCATGCCTACTGCAGTAGTACTACGTGTAACAGACTGAATTTATTTGTATAGCAACAGTGATTTGTTCTGGTTTTAGAAGCTGCTCCTCAGATGTTGGTAAGATATTTAAGCACTTTTATGTATATCTCAGCATGTGACTACTGCAGTACATGTTAGGGAGTTAACAACTAATATGAAATATTTGTGCTTTCCACATCCAGCATTGACAAATTTCATGCTGCCTTAAAAATGGCAGCAGTATGTCTTTTCACTTTGTTTTGCGTTGAACTGCCTCATCGTTTTGATTATGTCATAAGAGCCGGTTTTATGTGCTCTCAGTCTCGAGCGCCGCTGAGTCATCGTCACTGTACATTTGTCTTTTCACATGGTGGCGCTGAGATGTCTCCATGTGGACAGTCTGACTCAAGTGCTTGTTCCTGTGACAGAAGGAGTAGAAGGGATGAGAAGAAGGAGGAGGTGGTGTTGAGGAGTTCCAGCATGCGTGTCGTGGTACTCTGTGACAGGGATCCCCTCAGACCTGCTCCATCCACTGAGCGTTCAGCCACACGGCTTTTTGTAATGTGTTCCATCATTATTTATTCATGTTCGTTCTGTTTCTGATTCCCGTGGGCTGCTGTTTCCTTTTTTACTCTCTGTGCTTGTGACTGTTAGGTGGGTGGTTCCTCATTTTTCCTTTGCTGAAGCCTTTATGTCCTCTGTTTTTTTTTCTTTTTCTTATTTTTTTAAATAAGCAATTGTACTTCTGAAAATCTTATTCATTAATATATCAGTGTCATATGACAGATACTTCACTAATTGAGGTTGGTGTGGATATGACATAGAAGTAGAGAGACTAGAATGCCTACTCAAGGTCTTGTTTCATTGAGTTCTGTTTGTGAGCTTACGACCCCAAGATTTCAGCCATTCAGCCGCGAGAGTTGGAGTAATTCACTTCCGGTCGTCTGCCAGCAATACACCAGATGCGCTTGTAAAGAACAGTTTCTGTGTGTTTTCTTACATTTCTGTTGTGGCTTAAGCACATTATGCTGCCTTTACACATAGGAAGGATGTGTTACGAATGTCATATTTGCGTCACTAGTGTCAATATCATTCTTGGCACATTCCTCACATTCTTAATGTGACAACACATCTGAATAGGTTTCTTAATAGTGCGTGATATTCATGGAGCATGTTTTTGGCTGTCAAAAAAATCTTCCATGAATGTCATGCACCACCCTCATTTCGCCTCATGTCGTGGAGGTCGCAACTGAGCGTGTTGATCCATCTTGATTAGTGGTGATCCTTAATAGAGCGTGACAGCGTTCTTCCTCTGACATGCGTACAATTAAATCCTGCTGCACCACATTCAGTTTCATTGCTGCAGTACGCTGAAGAAGGACAGTGACGCCAAGTTGGCTAAAAGTTTCATTCCAATGCTCATCAGCGTGCTCCTGCAGGTGTTCCACCTGCTGCTTCGGTGCCTGATGTCTGGGAAAACGCGTGAGATGAGAGCCGCGTGAAGCCACACTCTGTCTCTCAGTCTCCTCCTCCTCCTCAGCGCCAGTCCATGGCACATGGCAGCTAAGCATCACAAAGTTCTTCTGCTGTGGATTTTGAAGAGCAAACTGGAGCGATCTGAATTGTTCAGCAGCTGATGGATGAATACGGGCGTGTGTGTTTGTTAGTGTGTGTGGAGACAATTCGCCTTATTCACATTGTGACAGAATGAACGTACACACTCTGTGTGTAGCTGTCTCTCCTTGTGGCGAGCAGCATTACAGTATGTTTTTGATCTGGGTCACACATGCATATGGGGTCACTCCAGGGTATTTTCAAACATTTTATTTGTTACTTCACTTCAGAGTGTCAGAGTGCTGTTATCCACTTCGAAGTATGCATGCTAAAGAGTTGAAGTCCATGAATAACATTTTTTTTTTTAACATATTTTATTTCAAATTACAATGTACATGTATAGAAACACAGAACAATTGGCTTCTCAGCAGTCAGTCTAAAAAAATGACAGTATAGAATATAAATAGTTAATGTAATTAAATTGTTATAAATCTAAATACAATTTACAAAATGTATTCCAAAAGAGGATCTCTATAGAGAGGAAAAAAACCAAACAAACAAACAAACAAAAAAAAAACAATCCGGTAGTATATTGGCATTCGTATAAATTATGATTTGTTGTTTATTATTTGTTCGACCACCCAAATGTCCCACTACAGGAGCCCATATATCATTAATTTATCTAAAGTAAGATGAAGCTGTGCTGTGATTTTCTCCATTAAGTAAACTCTTTTCAGGTTTTCTTGCCATTGAACTATAGTAGGAGTTGGAACTTTTAAACAGGACTTCGTAATTGTTTTCCTTGCTGCAAGTAGGAGTATCTGAGTAAGCTTGATCTCATATTTCTCCAGTCCATGTCCCAAAAATATTGGCAGGAAGCAGTATGTGGGGTCCCTCTGGATAGTTTTCCCTATTATGGTTCAGATCTCCGATAAAATGCCTTTCCAATATACATTTAAGACAGGGCAATCCTAAAGAATATGTGTATGGTGTTGGGAAAGTGTAGGAACACGGACCCACAACAGGGGGCGCAAATGAACGGACAATGGAGTAAGTCAAATAACAAAGCTTTACTGTTGTGAATGTGCACAACAATACAACCAATCACAGCAATGGACAACAGTCAATTCACAAAAGTGTCGTGTGGGCAGGCTCGAAGATAGGAGACGCCTCTCCAAGGTAAGACCGGAACCACACGGCTTCCTCCGCCACAGGACCCCGGGAATACTGGAGCCGCCAAGGCCCGAACTCCCAGGTGGCCACTGCCTCCGCGTGTCGGACCTGGTACTGCTGGCGAGGAACAAAGGACAGTTAGATGGGGGCGCGTTTGCACCCAGGGACTCCGAACAGCAGGGAAGTTACCTCCACCTCTCGTTGGAAACAGTAATCCACAAACTAGCACAATCCAAAAAGATACACTCCGTAGCTTCGATACGTTACCTCTCTGGTAGAAACGATATCTCGGCAATGAGGTGGAGGTGCCGCCTGCTGAGATACCCCAACAGATGATTGCCGTCAGCTGTCTCAGGTGATGGGTGACAGCTGTCACCGTAGCTGCTCACGTGAGGCGGCGGCGCCCTCTGGTGCCTGGAGCCCGCACTCCAGGCAGGGCGCCCTCTGGTGGTGGTGGGCCAGCATTACCTCCTCTTCAGCAGCCCACACAACATATGGTCTCCGATGTGATTACAGTTCCTCCAACATAAATTTAGGTGGTGCCATCAAATTTAAATATTACTGAGGGTGTTCTAAAAAAAACGCATTATGACTTTCTAATTAAATTCTTCCAAACTGGACTATTTGTTGTTTTATGTACATTTTCACATGCCCGGGTCCAATCTTTATCTTCAATAACTATATTTGCTTCTAGTTCCCATTTTCCCTTTACATCAAACGAGTTATCTGACAAATCAGATTGTAACAGATTATACAATTTGGATACAAGTTTGTTTTTACTTTTTTCTTCAATGGTTTTGATTAAAAATAATTCTATCGGAGATGGCAACCTTTTTAAGTCCTCCCATCGATCTCCTGACTGTATATACAACCCCTGGCAAAAATTATGGAATCACCGGCCTCGGAGGATGTTCATTCAGTTGTTTAATTTTGTAGAAAAAAAAGCAGATCACAGACATGACACACAACTAAAGTCATTTCAAATGACAACTTTCTGGCTTTAAGAAACACTATAAGAAATCAAGAAAAAAAAATTGTGGCAGTCAGTAACGGTTACTTTTTTAGACCAAGCAGAGGGAAAAAAAAAATATGGACTCACTCAATTCTGAGGAATAAATTATGGAATCACCCTGTAAATTTTCATCCCCAAAACTAACACCTGCATCACATCAGATCTACTCCTTAGTCTGCATCTAAAAAAGAGTGATCACACCTTGGAGAGCTGTTGCACCAAGTGGACTGACATGAATCATGGCTCCAACATGAGAGATGTCAATTGAAACAAAGGAGAGGATTATCAAATAGATTCTCACAAATCCAACAAGACCAAGCATTCATGATATGCACACTCTTAAGGCTATGAAATTGGGCTATTAGTAAAAAAAGTAGAAAAGGGGGTGTTCACAATAATAGTAGTGTGGCGTTCAGTCAGTGAATTGGTCAGTTTTGTGGAACAAACAGGTGTGAATCAGGTGTCCCTATTTAAGGATGAAGCCAAGCACCTGTTGAACATGCTTTTCTCTTGAAAGCCTGAGGAAAATGGGGATGTTCAAGACATTGTTCAGAAGAATAGCGTAGTTTGATTAAAAAGTTGATTGGAGAGGGGAAAACTTATACGCAGGTGCAACAAATTCTAGGCTGTGCCTCTACAATGATCTCCAATGCTTTAAAATGGACCAAAAAAAAAGACGCATGGAAGAAAACGAAAAACAGCCATGAAAATGGATAGAAGAATAACCAGAATGGCAAAGGCTCATCCTGGGAGCTCCAGGATGATCATCCTGGATCAGCTCCAGGATGATCAAAAACAGTCTGGAGTTACCTGTAAGTGCTGTGACAGTTAGAAGACTCCTGTGTGAAGCTATTTATTTGCAAAGAATCCCCCGCAAAGTCCCTCTGTTAAATAAAAGACATGTGCAGAGGTTACAATTTGCCAAAGAACGTCAACTGGCCTAAAGAGAAATGGAGGAATATTTTGTGGACTGATGAAAGTAAAATTGTTCTTTTTTGGGTCGCAGACAGTTTGTGAGACGACCCCCAAACTCTGAATTCAAGCCACAGTTCACAGTGAAGACAGTGACGCATGGTGGTGCAAGCATCATGATATGGGCATGTTACTCCTACAACCCCTGGCAAAAATTATGGAATCACCGGCCTTAGAGGATGGTCATTCAGTTGTTTAATTTTGTAGAAAAAAAGCAGATCACAGACATGACACAAAACTAAAGTCATTTCAAATGGCAACCTTCTGGCTTTAAGAAACACTATAAGAAATCAAGAAAAAAAATTGTGGCAGTCAGTAACGGTTACTTTTTTTAGACCAAGCAGAAGGAAAAAAATATGGACTCACTCAATTCTGAGGAATAAATTATGGAATCACCCTGTAAATTTTCATCCCCAAAACTAACACCTGCATCAAATAAGATCTGCTTGTTAGTCTGCATCTAAAAAGGAGTGATCACACCTTGGAGAGCTGTTGCACCAAGTGGACTGACATGAATCATGGCTCCAACACGAGAGATGTCAACTGAAACAAAGGAGAGGATTATCAAACTCTTAAAAGAGGGTAAATCATCACGCAATGTTGCAAAAGATGTTGGTTGTTCACAGCCAGCTGTGTCTAAACTCTGGACCAAATAGAAACAACATGGGAAGGTTGTTAAAGGCAAACATACTGGTAGATCAAGGAAGACATCAAAGCGTCAAGACAGAAAACTTAAAGCAATATGTCTCAAAAATCGAAAATGCACAACAAAACAAATGAGGAACGAATGGGAGGAAACTGGAGTCAACGTCTGTGACCGAACTGTAAGAAACCACCTAAAGGAAATGGAATTTACATACAGAAAAGCTACGAAAGCCATCATTAACACCTAAACAGAAAAAAACAAGGTTACAGTGGGCTAAGGAAAAGCAGTCGTGGACTGTGGATGACTGGATGAAAGTCATATTCAGTGATGAATCTCAAGTCTGCATTGGGCAAGGTGATGATCCTGGAACTTTTTTTGGTGCCGTTCCAATGAGATTTATAAAAATGACTGCCTGAAGAGAACATGTAAATTTCCACAGTCATTGATGATAATGGGGCTGCATGTCAGGTAAAGGCACTGGGGAGATGGCTGTCATTACATCATCAATAAATGCACAAGTTAACGTTGATGTTTTGGACACTTTTCTTATCCCATCAATTGAAAGGATGTTTGGGGATGATGAAATCATTTTTCAAGATGATAATGCATCTTGCCATAGAGCAAAAACTGTGAAAACATTCCTTGCAAAAAGACACATAGGGTCAATGTCATGGCCTGCAAATAGTCCGGATCTTAATCCAATTGAACATCTTTGGAAGTTGAAGAAAATGGTCCATGACAAGGCTCCAACCTGCAAAGCTGATCTGGCAACAGCAGTCAGAGAAAGTTGGAGCCAGACTGATGAAGAGTACTGTTTGTCACTCATTAAGTCCATGCCTCAGAGACTGCAAGCTGTTATAAAAGCCAGAGGTGGTGCAACAAAATACTAGTGATGTGTTGGAGCGTTCTTTTGTTTTTCATGATTCCATAATTTTTTCCTCAGAATTGAGTGAGTCCATATTTTTTTCCCTCTGCTTGGTCTAAAAAAGTAACCGTTACTGACTGCCACAATTTTTTTTTCCTGATTTCTTATAGTGTTTCTTAAAGCCAGAAAGTTGCCATTTGAAATGACTTTAGTTTTGTGTCATGTCTGTGATCTGCTTTTTTTCTACAAAATTAAACAATTGAATGAACATCCTCCGAGGCCGGTGATTCCATAATTTTTGCCAGGGGTTGTAGTTCCTTAATTGTAAGTAACGGTAAAAGTCCTTTGAAGACAAACCAAACTTATCTTGCAGTTGTTTAAATGATTTTAAAATGTCCCCATCAAACATTTGGTGTAAAGTTATTAAACCTTTTTCTGCTCAATTTGAGAAACCTGCATCCATTTTATTCGGTTCAAAGTCAATAAGTTTTGTGATCCGTGACACACGTGAATTTGCAAGTGGTAAGTCTAATTTTTTTTTCTCACAATTAGCCAGACACGGTGTGTGCACTGAATCCACTGATTTTTAATATGGAGGGCCCTCCATTTTTTTTGTTCCAAAAAATGAGCCACTTCTAATGGGACTGGTTGGGAAGCAAAATTCTCTAGTCAGATCCAATTGGTTTCCACATCTTGAACAACCCAGTCCACAAGCCCTCGCATTTCTGCTGCCCAGTTATAGAACTTAAAATTTGGTAGTCCCAAACCTCCATTTGCTTTTAACCTAGTCAAAAGCTTCCTGCGAATTCTAGGCTTTTTTCCTTTCCATATAAATTTAGAGATCATTTTATCCATGGATTTGAATACAGATGCAGGTATCCAGACAGGGAGGGCCTGGAAGAAATATAGCAGACGTGGTAAAATGTTCATTTTTACAGATTCAGTCCTACCAAAGAGAGACAGTGGAAGAATATCCCATCTTTCCAAATCTAATTTAATATTTTAAAGTAAATTACCATAATTCTCACTGTACAATTGAGAGAAATTTGATGTGATCATGACCCCTAAATATTTAAAACCCCGTGTAGGCCAATTAAATGCGACTATTTTGTCCAGCTCTTTTAGTCTCTCCCCTACCATCATCATAGCCTGTGATTTTGACTCATTAACTTTGTACTCAGAGACTTGCCCAAACTCCCCAGACAGTTCAAAAGCTCTGGACATGTGGTCAGTGGTTGGGTGATATACAAAATGATATCATCTGCATACAGTGACAGTTTATATTCTGTTCCCCCTACTGTTACTCCCCGTATTTTAGGATTTTTTCTAATTATTTCAGCTAAAGGTTCTATACTCAGAGCAAACAGCAGGGGGCTCAACGGGCAGCCATGCCTAGTCCCGCGCTCTAATTCAAATTCTTCTGAGGCACATCCATTTACTCTCACTTTTGAAGTGGGATTCAGGTACAGCACTTTAATCCTCTTAACACAACTGGAGTTAAATCCCATTTTTTCCAGCGGGTGTTCCAATATATCCAATCACCCTATCAAATGCTTTCTCAGCGTCTAGGCTAAGAAGCATTGATGATTCATGGTTTAATTTGGCAGCTGTCATAATATTTAATGTCCTTCTGATATTGTTTGCCCCTAATCGACCTGGGATAAATCCAGTTTGGTCTGTTCCTATCAGAAAATTGATATGAGTTTGAATTCTTTTAGCCAGTATTGAAGATAATATTTTTAAATCACTACATAATAAACTTATTGGTCTATACGATGAGCAATTAGTAGGGTCTTTCCCTTCTTTGTGAATCACTGATATTGTTGCTTGGGATCAGGACTTGGGTGGATCATTTTTTATTAATGCATAATTGAACACTCACTGCAGTATTGGAATAAGTTCACCCCTAAAACATTTGTAAAATTCCCCAGGATATCCGTCGACGCCCGGGGATTTATACGCTTTTAAATTTTTTATCACATCTTCAATTTCTTTTCTGGAGATTGGTTTGGTTAATGCATCGGATTGGGAATTTGTAAGTCTTGGTAGATTAATTTTTTTTCAAAAATCTTTTTTATCAAGTTCTTTATCAGGAATATTAGAAGAACTATAAAGCATTTTATAATACACAGAAAAGGCGTCCGCTATCTCTTTAGGATGGGATACTATTTTTTTGGAGGCAGGATTTATGATCTTTGCTACCGTACGATTGGCTTGGCATTCCATAGTTGGAATGCCAACAATCTTCTAGCTCTGTTTCCCGATTCATAATACCTTTGATTAGTAAATCATAATGAGCCTTCAACTTTATATGTTAACAGGTCATTAAGTAATTGTCTCTGTTGTTTTAAAGAATTTAAAGTGCCCTCATCGTTAGTTCTTTTATGTTCTTTTTCTAAATCTAGAATATTTCTCTCCAGTCTTGCCTGTTCTTTTCCTCTTTCCTTTTTTATTTTAGATGAAGGTGCAATGAGTTTGCCTCTCAATATGGCCTTCGCTGAGTCCCAGAGAGTGGATGTTGATACATCGCCATTATCATTATTTTCCATATATTCTTTCAATTCCTGTTTTATGTATTGTAGCACTTTCGTGTCATTCAGGAGGGATACATTCATACATTCACTCTCCATTGTTTCAGGCCAGTGTTGTCATCTAACTTTAATTGAAGAATTATTGGGGCATGGTCTGAAATGGTTATTGATTCTATGTGACATTTAATGACTTTATATGCATCTTTCTTTGGTACGCAAAACATGTCTATCCTGGAATAACTCTTATGGACTTTGGAGAAAAAAGTGTAGTCACGTTTGTTGGGGTGTGTGTGGCGCCATATATCCACCAAGCCCGTCTGATCCATTACATTTTGTAGTACTTTTGATTTTCTTGTCATTTGTCCTTGTTCAAAAGGCTGTCGGTCTAATTTCTTTGTTCAAAATACAGTTGTAATCTCCGCCTACAATCAAAAAGCCTTCTGCAAAGGAAGATAAAACTTCTGATATTTCTCTAAAAAAAGAGGGGTCATCAGTGTTTGGTGCATATATGTTTAGAATTGATATTTTGACATTTCCTATCGTGCCCACCAGCAGAATGTAGCGCCCCATCCTATTGCTATGAGTCTTTTCGACAATGAAATCTAGAGCTCTATGTAACAAAATGGCTACTCCTCTTTTTTTTACCTTCTTTGTATGCTGAACTAAATATTTGTCCCACCCATTCTCTTCTTAGCTTTAAATGTTCTCTTTCATCAAGGTGGGTCTCTTGGAGCAATGCAATTAAGCAGTTTAGTTTTTTTTAGTTGGGACAAAATTTTTTTCCTCTTTATGGGATGATTAATACCATTTATATTGTAACTAATGACATTGAGTTTGTTCATGTTGTTCTCTGTGAATTTTCAGACCTTTTGTCTGACTTAGTGCTTAGCTCAGATAAGATAATTATAGTGGGCGATTTTAACATCCACATAGATGCTGAGAATGACAGCCTCAACACTGCATTTAATCTATTATTAGACTCAGTTGGCTTTGCTCAAAATGTAAATGAGTCCACCCACCACTTTAATCATACTTAGATCTTGTTTTGACTTATGGTATGGAAATTGAAGACTTAACAGTATTCCCTGAAAACCCCCTTCTGTCTGATCATTTCTTAATAACATTTACATTTACTTTAATGGACTACCCAGCAGTGAGGAATAAGTTTCATTACAGTAGAAGTCTTTCGGAAAGCGCTGTAACTAGGTTTATGGATATGATTCCTTCTTTGTTATGTTCTTCAATGCCATATACCAACACAGTGCAGAGTAGCTACCTAAACTCAGTGAGTGATAGAGTGATAGATTATCTCGTCAATAGTTTTACATCCTCATTGAGCACAACCTTGGATGCTGTAGCTCCTCTGAAAAAGTGAGCCTTAAATCAGAAGTGCCTGACTCCGTGGTATAACTCACAAACTCGCAGCTTAAGCAGATACCCTAAGTTGGAGAGGAAATGGCGTCTCACTAATTTAGAGATCTTCACTAGCCTGGAAAAAAGAGTCTGTTTGCTCTATAAAAAAAAGCCCTCCGTTAAAGCTAGGACATCTTAATACTCTTCACTAATTGAAGAAATAAAACAACCCCAGGTGTTCTTTTCAGCACTGTAGCCAGGCTGACAAAGAGTCAGAGCTCTAATGAGCTGAGTATTCCTTTAACTTTAACTAGTAATGACTTCAGACTTTCTTTGTTAATAAAATTTTAACTATTAGGAAAAATTACTCATAACCATCCCAAAGACATATCGTTATCTTTGGCTGCTTTCAGTAATGCTGGTATTTGGTTAGACTCTTTCTCTCCGATTGTTCTGTCTGAGTTATTTTCATTAGTCACTTCCTCCAAACCATCAACATGTCTATTAGACCCCATTCCTACCAGGCTGCTCAAGGAAGCCCTACCATTAATTAATGCTTCGATGTTAAATATGATCAGTCTATCTTTATTAGTTGGCTATGTACCACAGGCTTTTAAGGTGGCAGTAATTAAGCCATTACTTAAAAAGCCATCACTTGACCCAGCTATCTTAGCTAATTATAGGCCAATCTCCAACCTTCCTTTTCTCTCAAAAATTCTTGAAAGGGTAGTTGTAAAACAGCTAACTGATCATCTGCAGAGGAATGGTCTATTTGAAGAGTTTCAGTCAGGTTTCAGAATTTATCATAGTACAGAAACAGCATTAGTGAAGGTTACAAATGATCTTCTTTTGGCCTCAGACAGTGGACTCATCTCTGTGCTTGTCCTGTTAGACCTCAGTGCTGCTTTTGATACTGTTGACCATAAAATTTTATTACAGAGATTAGAGCATGCCATAGGTATTAAAGGCACTGCGCTGCGGTGGTTTGAATCATTTTTATCTAATAGATTACAATTTGTTCATGTAAATGGGGAGTCTTCTTCACAGACTAAGGTAATTATGGAGTTCCACAAGGTTCTGTGCTAGGACCAATTTTATTCACTTTATACATGCTTCCCTTAGGCAGTATTATTAGAAAGCACTGCTTAAATTTTCATTGTTACGCAGATGATACCCAGCTTTATCTATCCATGAAGCCAGAGGACACACACCAATTAGTTAAACTGCAGGATTGTCTTACAGACATAAAGACATGGATGACCTCTAATTTCCTGCTTTAAATTCAGATAAAACTGAAGTTATTGTACTTGGCCCCACAAATCTTAGAAACATGGTGTCTAACCAGATCCTTACTCTGGATGGCATTACCCTGACCTCTAGTAATACTGTGAGAAATCTTGGAGTCATTTTGATCAGGATATGTCCTTCAATGCGCATATAAAGCAAATATGTAGGACTGCTTTTTTACATTTGCACAATATCTCTAAAATTAGAAAGCTCTTGTCTCAGAGTGATGCTGAAAAACTAATTCATGCATTTATTTCCTCTAGGCTGGACTATTGTAATTCATTATTATCAGGTTGTCCTAAAAGTTCCCAGAAAAGCCTTCAGTTAATTCAAAATGCTGCAGCTAGAGTACTGACGAGGACTAGAAAGAGAGAGCATATTTCACCCATATTGGCCTCTCTTCATTGGCTTCCTGTTAATTCTAAAATAGAATTTAAAATTCTTCTTCTTACTTATAAGGTTTTGAATAATCAGGTCCCATCTTATCTTAGGGACCTCTTAGTACCATATCACCCCAATAGAGCGTTTCGCTCTCAGACTGCAGGCTTACTTGTAGTTCCTAGGGTTTTTAAGAGTAGAATGAGAGGCAGAGCCTTCAGCTTTCAGGCTCCTCTCCTGTGGAACCAGCTCCCAATTCGGATCAGGGAGACAGACACTCTCTCTACGTTTAAGATTAGGCTTAAAACTTTCCTTTTTGCTAAAGCTTATAGTTAGGGCTGGATTGGGTGACCCTGAACCATCCCTTAGTTATGCTGCTATAGACTTAGACTGCTGGGGGGCTCCCATGATGCACTGTTTCTTTCTCTTTTTGCTCTGTATGCACCACTCTGCATTTAATCATTAGTGATTGATCTCTGCTGTCTTCCACATCATGTCTTTTTTCCTGATTCTTTCCCCTCAGCCCCAACCAGTCCCATCAGAAGACTGCCCCTCCCTGAGCCTGGTTCTGCTGGAGGTTTCTTCCTGTTAAAAGGGAGTTTTTCCTTCCCACTGTCGCCAAGTGCTTGCTCATAGGGGGTCGTTTTGACTGTTGGGGTTTTTCTGTGATTATTGTATGGCTTTTGCCTTGCAATATAAAGCGCCTTGGGGTAACTGTTGTGATTTGGCGCTATATAAATAAAATTGATTTGATTTGATTCATTTGTAAAATCAAAAAATAATAAACATGACATTAAACAAATTTGTTTCTTGAGAGCCATAGAACGGAATGACAACTGGTTGTGTTGGAACAAGTATTTTTCAGAACGTGAAACATCAATACAGACCTCCGGAACTCCAGTGGCACATCTCCCCAAAAAAAACCCTAATGAAAATAAGTGTGAAATGAACGTGCCACTCCCGTTGTCCTTTGGGCAGAGAGTAACAACTCTCTGGGTGATTTGCACTCAGTGCAGCAGTGACGATCTCCCAGGAAATCCTGTGATTATGTTTAGATCGCCGTAAAGGCCATGCTCTCATTGTTGTAAATTGCTTACCCCCCAACCCCCCGCAGACCTGATTCAAATTTTATTTATTTATTGAACCGAAACCCCCTTTCTTATTTAACTTTACTACTTGTCTTTTTTTTTAAGTTTATTTAGTGCAATTTTTTTCAGTCATTATTATATTTTTTTTTCTTCTTTTTTTTATCTGTTTTATGAAATTACTTTTATTCTTCCCCATTCATGTTATACTTCTTTTAAGATCTAACATTTCGACCAAGTAATGATTATGCGTATGTCTTCTTCAGTCATCCACAAGTTATTATATTTCCCTACATTCAGTCCCATTGAATAAAACTTCTTATCTCCGATGTTTTCAGTTGGTATTGGTTCCTCCTCCCGCCGGATTGTGTTGTCCAGGCATTTTGGGCCAGTTCCATTTCCAGAGCTTCTCTGTCATCTATCTCTACTTTCACACCCAGCTCTTCCACTGTAGAGCATGCCTCCAGCAGCGAGGGGAAAATTTTAGTGCCTGATGCAAGAAAGATTCTCAGCTGAGCAGGATACGGCGACTGCGCTTTGATGTTGCACTCTCTAAGCTTCATCACTTCTCGGACTCTCTTTCTCTTTCTCTGCACATCAGACAAGTAATCCTGGTCAAAGTAGACTCTGTGGCCCAAGTATTGAATGTTACGTTGTTTCCATGCCTGTTGTAGCACTGCTTGTTTCACTCGAAAGTCCAGAAAATGTACAATAATTGACCGCGGTGGCGCTGTGTCTTTGGGTCTCTGTCCGAGGGCTCGGTGCGCTCTTTCCAGTCTAATATCAATCCCATCCTCTAACTCCAATGTACTTTTCAGGAAGTCTGTCACAAAAGTCATCATATGATCTTTCTCGGCTAACTCTTGTATCCCGTAGATTCTTATATTGTTGCGGTGAATGTGGTTTTCGATGTCATCACATTTGTTTACTGGCTCAGCCTCTCGGCGGAGCAAGTAGCTTAGCATCCGCTCATGTTTTGTGTGCCCGTCTTCCACATCACTCACTCTTTTCTCCACTTTCGTTTGCTTAAGTTCCTCAAATTTAGTCTCCAGCCTGTTAGAGGAATCCTTTAACTCTTGAAACGAAAATGCATTCTCTTGTCTAAGTTTCCGCAATTCGGTTAGCACTGCGTTTTCCGGGTTAGCTTCTTCCATAGGTTTCAATGGGACTTGTGTAGCATCGGTAGCCATAGCCTCGGTTAGCGTTAGCTGCTTTTGGCCTACCTTCGCTTCATCATTTTTACTTCCTTTCGGGTCTTTTCTTTGCGCCTTCTGGTTGGACATGTTCACTACTGTTTCTTTATCACGTAGTTGAGTGTTCATCTGTCAGTTGTATGTCGGATTTCGGGTATATTTAACAAGATCTGTCAGAGCCGAGGGAAAGCGTGCCGCTCTAGGCCATAACGTAGGCGGAAGTCCGAATAACATTTATTTAATTCTTAATTAGGGCCCGAGTAGGACAAAGTCCTGTGAGGACCCTATTGTAATTATTGATATTGCTTCTTCTGCAGCCATGTCATATCCCATTTTATTATATGGCTACGATGCTATGCAAGCTTTGATTGGCTGATTTCCGGTTTGATATGGGAAAATATCAGACCGGTTACTGTGAAAATCAGTCTGGAATGTGTATCACATTTGCGACTTTAAGATGAGAAGGTGGGGATGAAGTCCGAAGCCAGGTGACAGCCCACAGAGCTAACGAGGCGCGGGATCTTTGAAGGGGAGGACTGAGTTTCGTTCGAAGAAAAAAAAAAAAGAGCTTCTTGGGAAGGCAAAAGTGTAGAACCGAGGTTGAGATACTGCAGGTGATGATGACAGCTGTGATGATCAGCTCGGTGGCAGGACCCAGCAGGAACCAAGGCGACACATAACATTTCCCTCATTAACAAGAAATTTAAAAGCAAAATAAAACAAAAAGCGAACAAAGAAATTGTGTGTGACGAAGAGGACCATTCTCTGAGCAAATTTTATTAGACTGATGAGTTTGAACTGGAGGAATTAACAGCAAACGAGCTCGAAGTGGACATGAAAAATGTCTATGCAGCTACAAAACAGCCATATAATAAACAAATTATTAACCTCGCTTGCTTTATGGCCCCTTCACACTTAACACAAAGTTGGGAGAAAGAAGCAGAAACCAGACGAAAAACTGCAAAGAACAAAATGGGGAACGACGAAACATTCCATCTGCTGTCAGGAGGGACACATGGACGGACAGGCATGCACTATACCGCGGCGACCATTTCATGCATGCTGGTGCATGTGCACGAACACAGTGCGAGTACCTACAACTTGTGGCACCACATCATGCCGCTGCTGTGGGGGGAACCACACACCAACAAAAACCCGCCACAATTTCTAATATTTAATCCCCTCATGGATTGGACAATACAAGTATGGTCCTTCTCTTCCTCTGCATATGACCCATGGTCATAGACGTACAGTCATGAAATGACATGAATGAAGCAGTGCGTTCTTATCATGTCCACATCTGCTGATGCCGTGTGTCCAGCCAGCGTCATGTGGACCATAGCTGACATGGGTGACGTGATTTTCAGATCGCCAGCTGAGTGTACACATGATCAGACAGTTCTTTTCACATGGGACAGCCTGATGTTGTGCACGCTGACGCTGTCGCTCCCACCCGTTGCAAAGGCAATATGTTTTTTTTTATGTATTTCCACATGAGAGTATGCCCAAACACGCGCCTCACGGTGGAGTGTTATCAAGTCAAATTCTTCATGGAACGGTATGTGTTCTCCAGCTGTGACTCACGGGTCCACAGATCCCAACAGCAGCAGTTGGTGCGGACACACCCACCTTACCAAACAAACTCAGCTCAAAGCAAAAAGTCTCACTCTCTGTTCCTTTGTTATGTGAATATTTATTTATGTATTTGTTATGTAATTATGTATGTATTTATTTAATTGTCCTGTTCTCTGTGCTTTTAACTTAATGTGTCGTGCACTGAGCCGCTGTCAGGTGGAACTGAGGAGAAACCCCGCCCACACATGTGCATGCGTGGAGTGTCGTTCATGTTGTTGATGGCACGACATATGTCCTCCAGCTGAGTTGCGAGTACACAGCAATCAACTGTCCAGCTGGTCGTTACAGCCATCCACATGCACTGCGCTGGACAGCGATCGCAACCCAGCCACCTGAGCCGCACCTGACAATGTTGGAACATGGCGGGGGGGGGGTTTCCTCACAACATTTGTGTGTGTTGCAGGGGACACACACACACTTGCACACCACATGTGTTGCGGGGGGGTGGCTTGCATGACATGTGTTGCTTGGTAACGGCACACCCGTGGGGCACTTAGAGCATTTGGAGCCCATCGCACAGCCAAGTTGAAAGTGGTCTGCCTGCTCTCTACTCTCGTCCTGGCACCGCGAATGGCCCCGCCTTTTCTAAGTGCCCCGTGAGTGGTGTTGGATGTTCGTGGGTGGCATCTGGACTCCAGCTGACTCTGGCCGAGAATGGGTCGACTGGCCATTTGTCCGCCATTCGTCGACTTTCGACTGCTAGTATGAAGGCTGCCTCGATCACGTCTTCAGCCACAGTTTGACATGGACGATGATTTCGTGCAGCTGCTCGGCCGCAGCACGATATGTCTGACCTGCGTGCTACATGCTGTTCAAATGCTGATTACATGATCAGATGGCAGTGCAACCTCATCTTGCCCACCGTTTGGATGGGTTTCTGGTGCAAGCGGAACGCGAATATAGAGTGCATGTCCTGTGCCCGAATGAATGTGGCGACTGCTGTGCGAGGCGTTCAAGTGCGGCTCCGATTTCCCACAAGTGCCATTTGACTCCTCCTTCTTGCATCATTCTGCCTCAGTCGTGTAATGTGTGAAGGGTCCCTTAATATCTTAGATGCTAAATGGGTGTACGTCCTGATTAGAACTTGGCTAGGAGACCAATTAGGAAGAACATGAGCTTCACCTGGAGTTGTCAGGAAGGGCATCCGACATAAAACTTGTGACATATCACAATGTAGATCTTTCCTGAATCTGCTGCAATGAACTTAAGCAACTGAGGGGAGCCAAAAGAAAAAAAAAAATGGATGAATGAATAAATATATAAAGAGATTAATACAATTAAAATAAAAAATAGATTAATAAATAAAATAAAAAAAAAATTACTTGTTTTTGTGACTGTGTTCCAACATTCTTTGTATAAATTTATTAATCTTGTACCTAAGTGACAGATTAATCACAAAGTAGAGATGTGATCTGGAGGTTTGTGTATCTGTGTGTATGAAGTATTTCTGGTGAAAGTAGTTGTCAGATATTTAAACACAGTTACTGGAGAGTCCGCAAATATTAGACAAAGGATTTCTAATCTCCTCTGCCAATTTTTCTGTGTGCAGACTTTGCATGTGGTCACGACCACTCTGCATTCATTCATTCACTTCTTGCACCCGTTTATTCCAATTAAGGGTGACTTCTAAATAAATTGTTATATTTTAGAAACTTCTTTCATACTTACTGGAACGTTACTTTAGCCAACCATGTGTAAGTTTACGTATCAGTGTAGATTACAGCATACATCAAATCACCTTTGAGCTATGTGTCTGCAGCAGGATGTGACACAGAATGCGGCCTCTTAAAAAAAAAAAGAATTGTGAGCTGTTTCTCAACTTAACTGCAGTGCCCTTTTTAAAAGCCATGTTTGTGGCTCTGTAGGGGTGTGGTCAGACAAAATCCTGCACCCTTTACCACTCGCCACAAACTGAAGCTTGTTTCATCCCTGCCCAGAGTGCCGTACGCTCTCTAACCACATGCTTCAGCATGCCGCCGGCTGTGGGCTCCAAATTAGAACACTTTGGGAGCACATAAAATTCAGACCCCTCCACAAATGATCCACCCTCACATTATGAGACAAAGGCTGGCTTTGTCAATGCTGGAGGGTACAATAGGTGGTGTTCAGAAACAAAACTCTGCGATTATTTTGGAATAAATCATGTATATTACAAATAATCTTCATTTTTATGCAGTACAGCATCAAAGTGCAAACATGACCCCAGATGAAATCACACACACATTTTAAAAAAGTACCGCTCAGAAACCAGGCTGTGATTAATTGTGAGGAAGAATTATTTGAGATGTAGTCTTCAAGCACTTCCTGGTCAGTTCTCTGATTCTTTCCATTCACCATGAGGAGGAAAACCATTTTGGCGGCCCCTGTCTTTACCCCAGAGGTGTACACACAGAGCAGCCGTTGGCAGCCTCCAGCACTTCCTCTTACTTCTTGCTGACGTATTATGGAAGCAGACAGCCGTTAGTCGTGACCTTTCTTTTTCCCCTCTCAATCTGTTGTTGATCTCAGGACAAAATCTACTGTGCTTCAGAGACTCAGACTCAGCCATGTGTGTGGACTCCGTGACACCATTCTGCCATCAGCATCTTTAACAATTATTTAATTTAATGAAAGTATTTATTTATTGCTGAGCAGTTTATATTAAGACAGGCTGTTAGATTTTTAATTATTACTCATAAGGTGTCATAATTTTGAATGACTGGGTTGGCGGCGGTCTCACTGCAGCACGAGCATTTGAACTTGTGGGGAAAAAGTGAAGCCATTTTATATAACGAGTCAGGAAAGTGACTCAAAACATCTGCTGCTGATATTTCTGCCAGGTTACATTTCTGACAGCCACTGAGAGCACACGTCTGAAAGGGAAATGAGAACGGGCTTTTACTTTGCAAGCTTTAAAGCCGTCCATATGCCACAGTAGTTGTTTTACACTCAGTTTTTACAAGAGTGGCTAACCAGAAGTTGCCCAATTCTGGCTTATTACAGGTTTCCACTATGTGTATTTTTAGCTTTATGTTAACCCTTTAAAAGTTAACCATGCTAACTGCTGAGATGGGCAGGAAGTAAATTATGAGAACGTGTGATGACACAGAATGACATTCAAGTGTCAGTTATTTCGTGAATTTTAATTTCAACTCAATTCGAGATAAATAGGTGTTTTGTTGTGTCTTATTTTGTTAGATGAATGTGTTAACAAGGGGTGTAGAACAAGAGATTCGGTTCAGTGTCTTTATCTTTTCATGCTCCACAACACAATTTGATTTCTTCAGGTGCAGTTAATACAGGTAAAGAGTGCAGAATTGGAGGGCTTCTTCAAGAAAAACTAACAGGTCTGTGAGAGCAAGAATACACTCAAAAAAAAAAGACTCATTGGATGAACTCTATTCAGTTATGAGCAGGGTTTCCATCTAATAAATATATGTAGCCCCAACTCAAATAAAGCACATCCATGCAAGATAATTTAATTTAGTTTGGACTACATATATTTATTAGATGGAAATCCAGTCCCACCAGTCAGTTTTTTGAGTGCACTTATTTCATGCAATAAAATGCAAATTATTTAAAAATCATACAGTTTTTTTTTTTTCTGTCTCTCACAGTTGAAGTGTACCTATGATGAAAATTACAGACCTCTCCATTCTTTGTAGGTGGGAAAACTTGCAAAATCGATATTGGATTAAATACTTATTTGCCTCACTGTATATGGTGTAGTCATAAGGTGCTGTTGACTCGATCTCATTGGGTGACCATGTTCCTTATTGACAAAAGTACATTGTTTTCTTCTCCATCTTTTCTTTATCCAGGCTCACACTGAAAAGTGTTGTTGGCTGTTTTTGAGGCCTCGTGTTTTCGGAGTTCCCTTTGACTGTTCAGTAGCCATTGCTTCGAGGTTCTCTGAAGTTCCTCCACCTCTCCTGTCCCATATTCAGCCTTTACATTCATCTTTCCATTTTTAGAGGCTGTGTAATTTAGGCAGATGACAACCCATAACTTGCGGTGTGCTGACTACAAATTATATTTTCCTTTAACTTGGTATTTTTCACAAATTTTTTTGAAGTCATCTGCTGGTTTGATTCTGAATTTTTGTTTTTCATACTATGAATGTTACAGTGTAAGAAATACATAAATGTCATACCAGAAGGATTATTTTAACATGGAAAACAACTTTATGCTGGAGCTTAACTACTTCATATTTAAAAAAACACCAAGCTGTCTTTCGTTCAGATGTTTGGGTTCCTAACTAGGCCACTGGAAGGTAAGTGGGGCACAGTCATAACTTCTGAGAAACTGGCCTCAAGTCTCTGCAGAGAAAAACGAGTAGAAAGTGTTAGCATATGAATGATCCTTTCTCCGAAAAGAACCCGACAGTGGTCCACAGACAGTGAAATTAAAGTATTTTTGACTTTGTATGTTTCAATTTTAGAGTTTGCTGTTGAAACACAAATTGATTGGATTTTAACAACTGCCAAATGAAATGCTGTTCTGCTTTAAAGATTATATAATACCAGTCAAAGGTTTGGAAACACACACATACATACATACATGCAGTGCATCCGGAAAGTATTCGCAGCTCTTAACTTTTCCCACATTTTGTTAGTCTTATTCCAAAATGGATGAAATTCATTTTTTTCCTCAAAATTCTGCACACAGTACCCCATAATGACTATGTGAAAAAGTTTTTTGTTTGATATATATATATATATATATATATATATATATATATATATATATATATATATATATATATATATATATATATTTATGTGTGTGTGTGTGTGTGTGTGTGTGTGTGTGTATGTGTATGGATTAAACGAGAAGCCGTGCATTATACGGTTTGAATGCACGACACAGAGTCTAAAACACCACAACGCGACTGCTTTGAGTTGTTTAATCCGCTTATACCATGGTCCCACACAGTGAGCTAACACACAAATATTTATTTAAGTTAACAGAACTTGATAAAAATGTGAGTATTTGGGACTGTTTTATGTTTTGTCTCCAATGCGCTTACCGAGTCTGCGGGCTCGCACCGCAGCGGGCCACTCACACCGCCCCCCTCTCTGCTGTGTGGAGCTGTGGCAAACTCTGGCAGCAGGTCCAGAAACTACGCTCGCTGTTTTGATGCGGCGCGCTCGGCAGCCCGCAAGGATAGAACCGTTCTCTTCTTCTTTCCCGACTTTAATCTTGTCCAGTTCGTCCGATGTTAAATCTTTACGCCGTTGCTTTTGCTGTTCTTCTCGTTTGCTCTCCTCCTCTTTCCATTCCTCAAACGTTTTATTTTGGCCAAAAATATTAAAATTCACTTGGAAATCCATGTTATATCGTGTTTCTGTCATTCACCTGTCAAAACACAGCTGATCTGCGCCAGCTGATTTGCGCGTTGCTGTGGTGACGAGCGGAGTGATTATAACAGTGACTTAACTCGCCGAACCACGTGTGTGTATACACGAAAATAATGCATGCCAGTTAGACATGGAATTCTCACTGACCTTGGTGTGTGTATATATGTGTGTGTGTATATATATATATATATATATATGAGGAAAATAAGTATTTGAACACCCTGCAATTTTGCAAGTTCTCCCACTTAGAAATCATGGAGGGGTCTGAAATTTTCATCTTAGGTGCATGTCCACTGTGAGAGACTTAATCTAAAAAAAAAAAAAAAAATCCAGAAATCACAATGTATGATTTTTTAAATAATTTATTTGTATGTTACTGCTGCAAATAAGTATTTGAACACCTGTGGAAATCAATGTTAATATTTGGTACAGTCGCCTCCCTGCAGCAGGGATTTTGGTCCACTCCTCCATTTTAAATGGACTGCATTTATAGAGCGCTTTTCCATCTGTATCAGACGCTCAAAGCTCTTTACAATTATGCCTCACATTCACTCCGATGTCAGGGTGCTGCCATACAAGGCGCTCACTACACACCGGGAGCTATAGGGGATTAAAGGCCTTGCCCAAGGGCCCTTAGTGATTTTCCAGTCAGGCGGGGATTTGAACCCATGATCTTCTGGACTCAAGCCCAACACCTCATTTTCTATTGAGTTCAGCTCTGAAGACTGACCAGGCCACTCCAGGACCTTGAAATGCTTCTTACAGAGCCCCTCTTTAGTTGCCCTGGCTGTGTGCTTGGGGTCATTGTCATGCTGGAAGACCCAGCCATGACCCATCTTCAGTGCTCTTACTGAGGGAAGGAGGTTGTTTGCCAAAATCTCGCAATACATGACCCCATCCATCCTCCCTTCAATACGGTGCAGTTGTCCTGTCCCCTTTGCAGAAGAGCACCCCCAGAGTATGATGTTTCCACCCCCATGCTTCACAGTTGGGATGGTTTTCTTGGGGTTGTTCTCATCCTCTAAACATGGTAAGTGGAGTTGATTACAAAAAGCTCTATTCTGGTCTCATCTGACCATATGACCTTCTCCCATGCTTCCTCTGCGTCATCCAGATGGTCACTGGTGAACTTCAAACAGGCCTGGACATGTGCTGGCTTGAGCAGGGGGACCTTGCTGCCCTGCAGGATTTTAAACCATGACAGCATCATATGTTACTAATGTAATCTTTGTGACTGTGGTCCCAGCTCTCTTCAGGTCATTGACCAGGTCCTCCTGTGTAGTTCTGAGCTTTCTCAGAATCATCCTTACCCTACAAAGTGAGATCTTGCATGGAATCCCAGACCGAGGGAGTCAGTCATCTTGTGTTTCTTCCACTTTCTAATAAATAATCATAACAGTTGTTGTCTTCTCACCAAGCTGCTTGCCTGTTGTCCAGTAGTCCATCCCAGCCTTGTGCAGGTCTACAGTTTTGTCCCTGGTGTCCTTAGACAGCTCTTTGGTCTTGGCTATGGTGGACAGGTTGGAGTGTGATTGACTGAGTGTGTGAACAGGTGTCTTTTATACAGGTAACAAGTTCAAACAGGTGCAATGTAATACAGGTAAAGAGTGCAGAATAAGAGGGCTTCTTAAAGAAAAATTAACAGGTCTGTGAGAGCCAGAATTCTTGCTGGTTGGTAGGTGTTCAAATACTTATTTGCAGCAGTAACATACAAATAAATTATAAAAAAAAAATCGTACATTGTGATTTCAGGATTTTTTTTTTTTTTTTTAAGATTATGTCTCTCACAGTGGACATGCACCTAAGATGAAAATTTCAGACCCCTCCATAATTTCTATGTGGGAGAACTTGCAAAACCGCAGGGTTTTCAAATACTTATTTTCCTCACTGTATATATATATATATATATATATATATATATATATATAAAAGATAAGAAAAGCCTTTATTCATCCGTCAATGGGGAAATTTCAGTGTCACATCGCAGCATAGAACAGTAGGAATAGAAGGGCATGCAACAAAACAACAAGCATCTCTCAAAAACAAGAACCAAAAAAAGCACTGAGTGCCGGGTAAAGCTGAGGCTACCATTGTTCAGTTCAATACTGCACTGCCAGGATGATATACACCGTCGGGGTATGAGAGTGATCAGGTAAAATGACTTCAGTGTGAAATGTACGACAAGTTACTCTGATATTTACAATATGGGCAGGTCAAATATAAGTAATATATATATGTAATATGTAATGTAATATATGTAAAGTGACTTGAGTTTGCACCATAAGTTAAATTATTGCACTAATAAATACAGCAGGTAGTGACATGATTATTGTCCTGGTTGCTATGGTTACCACAGTACTAGCATTGATCATTGTACAGTCTGACAGCAGCCGGGAGAAACGATCTGCGGAATCTCTCCCTCACACAGCAAGGGTGGATGAGTCCAAGGTGGAGCTGCATGTTGAATTGGCAGACGTTTTACGGCGGATGCCCTTTCTGACACAACTCCACATTACATGGAGAAATGTGGCAGGGGTGGGGCTTGAACCGGGACCCTTCCGCACTGAAACCAAGTGCACTAACCACTCGCCAAAATGATCCCTAAATCTGATCACATTACAGTGATTCTGGAGGCTTCTTTTTGACAGCGTCCAGCTGACACAGCTCTGTATTTATGGCATTTCATGTCAAATTTTAAATGCATTGAAAATACATCTTTTTGTAAACTAGGTTTGACCGACCAGTGAAAAATGAATTTGGAGAAATGTCACCACAATAATCTATATCACCTCTGTTCATATCTCCACAATGGCCTGGGAACGCCTCAGGATCCCCCAGTCAGAGGTGGTCAATGTGGCACGGGAAAGGCAAGTCTGGGGTCCCCTGCTGAAGCTGTTGCCCCCGCGACCCTAACCCGGAAAAGCGGTTGAAGATGAGATGAGACCTCTGTTCAAAGCTTCAACTGAACGAATCACCCATTTAATGAAAGAAATTTGTGTTTTGTGACATGTTAATGATGTTGCTACGTTTTCGCTGGTTTAAAAGTGGGTGAAAAGACATTCAGAAGGATATTGCCCAGTTTTCTGTAACTAGGTTTGACCCCTGTGAGTATGTTTGTTTTAAGGTGTATGCTGCACTGGAAAATGTTGTTTTATTCATTATATGGGTGTTACTTGTAAAATTTATGAAGCAGTGACATATTGTTTTCTTTCACTGTAAACACTTACTTGCTTGGTGTCTCAAAGCTGGTAACTTGGTAAATGATCAAATCAGGTTTTCTTTTGAAAGCATTGAACTGAACAATGGTAGCCTCAGCTTTACCCGGCACTCAGTGCTTTTTTTGGTTCTTGTTTTTGAGAGATGCTTGTTGTTTTGTTGCATGCCCTTCTATTCCTACTGTTCTATGCTGCGATGTGACACTGAAATTTCCCCATTGAGGGATGAATAAAGGCTTTTCTTATCTAATTTCCCCATTGAGGGATGAATAAAGGCTTTTCTTATCTTTTATATATATATATATATATATATATATATATATATATATATATATATATATATATATATATATACACAGTGAGGAAAATAAGTATTTGAAAACCCTGCGGTTTTGCAAGTTCTCCCACATAGAAATTATGGAGGGGTCTGAAATTTTCATCTTAAGTGCATGTCCACTGTGAGACATAATCTTAAAAAGAAAGCAAACCTGCAACAAGCAAACCAGTCTAGTCGAAGATTCAAACTTCTCTACTATGATTTCTTAGTTGTTTTTTTTTTTGTTTTTTTTTTATAAATTTGCAAAAATAAAATAAAAAAACCTTTTTGTGTTGTCATTATGGGGCATAGTGAGTAGAATTTTGAGAGGACAAATTTTACTCCATTTTGGAATAAAACTTTAACATAACAAAATGTGGGAAAAGTGAAATGTGAATACTTCACGGATGTGTTGTACATATACGTATAACGTAAAAAATTGTTTAGAATTGCATCATATATGTGATTTTTAATGAGAGATATTGTGGTTTTGAAAAGAGACCCAAGGTCAGAAAGTCACAGCTGACGTGTGGGAGGAGACATCAAGCAGGAGTTAGTCATAGGATCTTTCTTGGTCTCATATGATAGGCACACAGTGAGACACTTACTCCCTTAGAGCATGACCACAAAGTGCCTGCCATCTGTTCTCAATCAGGGCTCCCTCAGGACCAGCAATGGTTATACTGATGGTAATGCCATGCAAAGCTTATACCAGTGGTGTCCAAACTATTCCAGAAAGGTCCGAGAGGGTGCAGGTTTTCATTGCAGCCACTGACTCCAGCAGGTGATTTCACTGATTAACATCAGTTTAAGCAGGTGGGATGAGTTCATCAGAGAAATCACCTGCTGGAGTCAGTGGCTGCAAAGAAAACCTGCACCCTCTCGGCCCTTTCTGGAATAGTTTGGACACCACTGGCTTAGACTGTCTGGCTCTCCCTTTTGTAGATTCAGTATACAATAATGTTGTGCAAAGACAAACCCCATTATCCTACATTATAATGTACTGTGATTATGAGTTGTAATAAAGGTTAAAATAAAGTATTTAATTATGTTCACCAACCAACAAATGAGGGTAGATGTTCTATGGTTGCACCTGCCTCTTCATCTCTGTCTGTACAATGTAGCTTAAACTACATTATAAGACTGAGTTAAATGAAAATCAGTGACAAAATTATTCTTAGTTCAGAGAAGATTTAAGTTTTGAGGATAACTTAAAATCTGATTTGAAAAAAAAATTCTTTCATTTTACACTTTCTTGATGTTTGAAGAACTGGTCCCAAATCTATCACAAAGCTCTATACCTATTGGTACACTGCATTGAGAACTAAAGACCCACATTTTCCTGTGATTTAAATCATATGATACAAAGTACCTGTGTTGAAATATCATGGAAAAGAGTTTAAGGAAAAACCTACCTTCTTCGCACTTTGATATATAAAACTGAATTCTCTAAGCATAAGGTATGTGCATTTCCTCAGGATGGAAGTTGGTGCCAAGTGCCTTTTGTAGAAATGTGATGGAAAAGCAGTTTTTATGAAAAACATACCTGGAGATGGCCTGCTGCTAAGTGCAGTGCAAGTCAGTCAGCTGACTTTTGTTTACATCTGTCTTCCTTATTGTGCGATATACATATACCTGATATGTTATGGCATGAAACACAGCGAAGATTAAAACTTGTCATTGGACATTAGCGTTGCAATCATTAATCCTTTAATTCTCAGTTATGAATTTAATCACCGAGTATGTTGATAGTCTGTATTCATTATTTTGAGTAATCGTGTTAAATGTCCAGATTCTGTTGCTTCAGTTTCTTAAAGATGCATATTTTCTGATTTCTTCAGTAGTTTCTTTACTCCAATCTGACTTTAAACTGAATATGCTTGAGTGGTCGAGTTAAAAAAAAAAAAAAAAAAATTGACATCATTTTAGGCATTTTTCACAATTTTCTGACAATTTATGGATCAACCAATGAATTAATAAAAAAAAAAAAAATCTTGACAGAATAATTGATCATGAAAATAGCTGCAGCCCTATTGGACATTACTGCCACGGAGGAGGTATGCATTCACCAAGTCTACACTGTAGTTAATATTAAACATCAAATCATGAAAATAATATGTGCATAAAACCTGTACTGGAATGCATGAACCTATCATCTTTCAATTTGTAGTTTGGCTAGACCGAAAGCGAGTGGTCTTTCTCCTCCTGAAGTTCACAATCAGCTCCTTTTGTCTTTGAGGTGTTGTGGACCAGGTTGTTGTCTGCACACCATCCCACCAGCCACCGGACCCCCTCCGTGTAAACTATCTGGTCACCTCCAGAGAATTTGCTGATGACACCACTTCATCAAATTTAGTGACTTTGTTATCTGGGTGGGTGCTGACATGGTCATAGGTGTATAGTGTGTAGAGCAGAGGACTCGATACATAGCCCTGTGGAGAGCCGATGTTGAGGCTGAGGGCTGTGGAGAGATGGGAACCAACTCTGACTCTGTGTGTACAGTCGGAGAGAAAGTCTCTGATCCAACAGCAGGTGTTAACTGAGAGTGCAATGTCCAGAAGCTTTACTATCTGAAAAAAGCGAGCCCCTTCAGCTGCTCCCTTGTTTTCATTCTGGGTCGCCACAGCATATCCAAGGTGGAGCTGCATGTTGAATTGGCAGAAGTTTTACGGCGGATGCCCTTTCTGACACAACTCCACATTACATGGAGAAATGTGGCAGGGGTGGGGCTTGAACCGGGACCCTTCCGCACTGAAACCAAGTGCACTAACCACTCGCCAAAATGATTCCTAAATCTGATCACATTACAGTGATTCTGGAGGCTTCTTTTTGACAGCGTCCAGCTGACACAGCTCTGTATTTATGGCATTTCATGTCAAATTTTAAATGCATTGAAAAGACATCTTTTTGTAAACTAGGTTTGACCGACCAGTGAAAAATGAATTTGGAGAAATGTCACCACAATAATCTATATCACCTCTGTTCATATCTCCACAATGGCCTGGGAACACCTCAGGATCCCCCAGTCAGAGGTGGTCAATGTGGCACGGGAAAGGCAAGTCTGGGGTCCCCTGCTGCAGCTGTTGCCCCCGTGACCCTAACCCGGAAAAGCGGTTGAAGATGAGATGAGACCTCTGTTCAAAGTTTCAACTGAACGAATCACCCATTTAATGAAGAATTTGTGTTTTGTGACATGTTAATGATGTAGCCACGTTTTCGCTGGTTTAAAAGTGGGTGAAAAGACATTCAGAAGGATATTGCCCAGTTTTCTGTAAGTAGGTTTGACCCCTGTGAGTATGTTTGTTTTAAGGTGTATGCTGCACTGGAAAATGTTGTTTTATTCATTATATGGGTGTTACTTGTAAAATTTATGAAGCAGTGACATATTGTTTTCTTTCACTGTAAACACTTGCTTGGTGTCTCAAAGCTGGTAACTTGGTAAATGATCAAATCAGGTTTTCTTTTGTCATTCAAGGTTTTAGCTCTGTATTATTTCTTAAAAGAAGTGGATAATTGAGTTTTTTTGTGTAAGACATTGAGCCAGATCTGAGTGAGGATGAAAGTTACTTTATCTTAAAGAACTGAATGCACTTTGATGGTAGGTAAACCAGTTTTTGCAGGCTCACTTTGCAAGCTTGTTAGCACAGTTTTCTGACTAATTTTTTTATTTTTTTTTTTTGTCAGCAGTGCTTATTGATGTTCGGGAAAAGATTTAGAAATAAAAAAATACACCTTCAGTTAGAATCCTTTTGGCTCTGGTGCAGGGACCTTGACCCTTTGGGAGTCGGCAGTGTTTGGAGGTGCTACTAGTTCATACTGTAGTTGACAGTCCTGGGCAAGGTTGGGTAGGATTACTTTGAAAGAATACGTGTGGATTACGTGTATGTATGTACATACATTTGGATTACTTGTAATCTGATTACTTTTGGATTACATTTCAGAGTAATCCTACCCAACCTTGGTCCAGGGTGGGGCTTTGGCTCAATTCGGGTTCTTTGTGATGTTGGGATTGGGAGACCTGACTGAATGGTTGTGGGGCAAATCAGCCTCACAACAAGTGGTGGCTGATTTGTGGTCTCTGCTGTCGCTTCTCACCTCCTGGTGGCATAGGACATTGATCTTATTGCTGTGCATATCCCCTCCCATGGGGGTGATCGGGGCTCTGTAGTGTTGCCATGATTTTGGGCCCCTACATTGTGCTGTGTCTGCTTTCCTAGGCACATATACCTTCATGTACCTCACTTTCATTCAGTATACCCCTTTACCCAAGTAAAACTGTCTATTTCTGATTGCTGCTATGATCCTGAGCCCCTCACTTAATGGACTGAATTGATATAGAGCACTTTCATGGTGAAAGCACCTTATAGTGACCCCTCATATTGACCTATTCACACAAACACACACACTCACACACCAATGTCAAGATACTGCCATGCAAGGTACTCACTATACACTGGGAGCAACTTGGGGAATAAGGACTTTATCCAAACTCCATGACAGGGATTTGAACCAAGAATTCTCTGCTCATAAGACCACAGCTTTAACCATCACCTCCCCAGCATGTTTCTCCCCATCTTTCTTGGCATCCTTGTTATTATTGGACACTGTTTTTGTCTTAATTTGTCACTCTTATTATTGTTGTTTGTCTAATGGTTCTTTAGTGTGTTACCCCCTTAATTCATGGCTGCAATTTGTTGCAACATGATTAAAATTGTATTTATTCTTTATGGTATGGGGCAGTTGTGACTCATACTGGAGTGACATATATGGACGGAGGGGTTAGTGAGCACCTGGTGCTCACTAACCCCTCCGTCCAAAGATTTGTCATTCAAAGGTTGTCCTTCTATGTTTCATCTGTACTTTTTTCTCTGGTCTTTTAGGTGCCAGACGCAACCATGTTGAAAGCAGGCACCACCAAGGTGGGGCTGCCCAAGCCAGGGCTCCAGGAGCGGGCCAAGCTGGCCTCCTTTGTCCCTTCATCCTCCACTGTGGCCCCAGTAGCTATGAAGACCTCCAGATCCTCCAACATGCTGGTCTCAGACCAGCGGCTCAGCAGGGTAACAAAGCATGCCACAAATGACTAATAATTACCATCATAAATCTGAGTGATACTTCCAAAATTGATAAATTCAGAAGATAATTCATAAGTATATAATAATAGTTAAATGTGTTGTGCCTTAAAACGGCCCAGAGAAAGAATACTGGTTACAGCACCTGTCTATCACATCGTTGACATGCCTCCAAACCTGTCATGAGGAGTGAGCTGCTCTTAGACCAGACATTAACAGAAGACGTGTCTCTGTGCTGCAGCTGAAAAGAGCAAGCAGTGATGATGCCTTGACTAAACCTGCACTGGGAGCCGCTGCCTCTGGTTCCCGGATGAAGAAGACTGTAACAACTGGAGCCATCTCGGACCTCGCTGAGGGTCGCCACCGCAGCCTTGCTGGTAGGTAATGATGTAACTCATATTATTTTGTGTGATTGAAAAATGCAAATATCAAACAAGTATTGGCTGTGAGTGATGTCCCTGCAAACCTCTGGAAAAAAAATACAGGGAAGCTCACTTGAATTATTTGATGTACGAGGTCTGTGAGAAAAGTATCCGACCTTTTTATTTTATGCAAAAAATATATGGATTTGATTCATATGTTTTTACGTCAGCCAAGCTTGAACCTTTGTGCGCATGTGTGAGTTTTTTCACGCCTGTCGGTTGTGTCATTCGCCTGTGGGCAGGCTTTGAGTGAGCACTGGTCCACCCCTCTCGTCGTTTTGTTCATTGCGA